>NW_018165704.1:230277-261234 GCF_001263595.1 Phalaenopsis equestris | reverse complement strand
CACACCTTAGGTGAGAGTCCATCCACCTAGCCCTCAGCATAGACTTCTTAATTTTTAGGAGCACACCATAAGTGAGAGTACATCCACCTAATTCTCAGCACAAGCTTCCTAGATCTTATGAGCACACCCTAGGTGAGCGTTCATTCACCTAATTTTCAAATGAATAATGAAACACATCACTAGAGCCTGATTCACGAACTGATCTTGACACTAGACACCAGGATGCACCGAGACGTGACTCATGCTTCCTTAATTAAATCAACAGTGAAATTCCCTCAATGACTTAACCTACAATAAAACCCAGTGCACCGGGATTTGAGCTTGAATATTACACTCAAATCCTCCTGGCAATTGGGGAAATTTCTTAACGCTACATATGGACCATCGGACTAGGATAAGTCTAGGGTCTAGGTGGCGAGGGCGATGACGACATTGCTTATGTGTGCTTAAACAAGAAATACGTGGTTAGATTATTAGAATAATATCTCTTGCCTCAAGGATCTTCAATAAGGGAGAGGAAGGATCTATGATACTATTCGCCGATTCTTGGTGGGATCGTTGCCTCCGACACTCTTAGGTTGTCAGTAGTTTTAGCACGATTAGAGTGACTAATTTGTGGACTATACTACTTTATAAAATATTTACAAAAATAAAATAAAAATCTCTTTTGCATGATAAAAATAACTCCTTATAAAAAAAAGATTTAAATAATAACTTTTGCATGAAAATCTTTCTCTGAAAATTTATAAAGGTCCACGGCTAGTCACTTGGATTGAGGTTAAGAACTACCTCCTGTAGATTGTCGAGTTGGTAACTCTTACTCAAGATCGGGAAGCACACAACCCAGCTCTGAGCCCCCACTTTTACCAATGTCTTATACCCAGTACTGATCTTTCATATCTGGTTATATGTTTCTTTTGCTTATGATTTTTACTACCCGTTTTTATAACTTTCATGCTGAGTTTTCTTGCTTTATTTAATTTTCTTGTAAGTTTATTAAGATCTGCTGCAAATCATGCTATGCTCGCAACATTAATAATGCAACAGTACCAGATGCCCAGGTACATATGCCCAGGTACACTTTTATAGTTTGTCCACAGCATTTTACCTTACGGTATCTTACCTTTCAAGTACTTTTTTCTATTTACCTGCAATCTACTCATTCTGCATGCAAAACCGAACTTTGAAACCAAAACTGTGAAACATAAGTCACCAATCTCAAACACTTAAACCCGGAGCCGTCGCGACGACAGGAGCTTGGAGCCAACTTCGTGGGCAGCATGACGAGGAGTTTGGAACGAGCAATAAGAGGATCTTCTTCAACATTATCCCTTCCTAGCATAATAACAACTCATAGGACTTCGAGGTAGCTCGCCTAGCGTGGCGTAAATCCCCATACTCCCTTTTTAGGCTCTTGTACAACTATGTGGTGCGACATGAGTCCTAACTCGATTTAGGTTCCGAGGTTATCGTACGGTACGATGTAAACTCTCATTTCTCTGTGGGCTATTTGTATAATCGGGCATTATGCAAGTTTAAGTCCCAAATAATAAAACTGGCAAGATCAAACACTTAATTAACGTTGTCTCCAAAAATGTAGCCACACCGTAGGATAGTTTGGGAAGTCATCGAGATTTACCTCGGATCAGTGACATCCCCTACCTTCTCCTTCCTTTGGACTCCTGAAAATAAGTGTTCCGCATTGAGTCATTTTCACTTGATTTTCCTCATCCTACCTTGAAAACCTGAACCTTGAATTCTTGAAGACTAGAACCACTGATCATTATCGAGAGTTTTCTCATGTGACTTTAATCATTTGAGTTGTAATTAACTATAGGGGCTTGCCTTTATAGGGAACTTGGAACCCAAGTAAAATAAACCCTATTTAATCTTTGTATTAAATAGGGGAACTTGTCGGTCATACATAAAAAAGGTTCGCAGACCAAACAGATGTCACAAATCTCTTAGTTTGCAGGATTGGGTCTATCGCTGAGGTCTACACTTATCTTTCGGGAGGGTGTAGTATTCGCGGTATCAGACACGATTATGCAAACTATTGGACGAATGAGATCCATTTGGTCTCATTTTTCAAAAATTAAAACATACTACTTTCAAAACCCAAACTATATATCTTTTATACTTAAATTAAATCTCAAAAATTATTTTCATATACCATATTTTCATAATTAATCAATCGAAAAAAAGTTGACCGACATGCGCCTCACTAAACTTGTTCATCTCTTCCTTCTCACACGTGAAGTCCCCACAAAACTACCTCCCTACCTTTTTTGACGCATAGAGTTTTGCTTTGTTCCATTGCTTGCAGCCCTGGAATCGTCGATCTTCATCTAATCGAACACCTCACTTGTTCGATACGAGTGCAAGCACTGTTGAGCCTTTTGTCTTCATCTCCGTATTCATTTCCACGTACTAGAAATTGTCAGCTTTCTTCCTCTTTCCCACGTTGCAACTCGTCGATGCAGGTATTCAGACCCAACCTGGATTGTTGGTTTGTCATGCCATGCAGGTCTCTCTGTTGCAAGTGTATGAGGCCCATCTTCTCCCCATCGTCAGTATCGCATGTGTCGGGATAACCCTGGCCTTCGACCTTTGCCTCTTCTTTCTCATCACTCTTTGCTCTCTTTCAATCTCCTTCTCATCATTTTATTCGAATGAGGCGTTTGACACTTAAATACAAAATTTTTGTGATGGTTATCTTTTCATGAACTGAGATAATTCTTTAATATTTGTTTCTAATTTGTTTATTTTGTTATTATTATGATTATTATTTTTTTTTCGGTTATTACATGTAGGGAGTGAGGGAGGTTTGTGGAAAAGTTCTACCTGACACATGTGCATAAAACAAACTAACATTATTTTTTATTTTCTAATTAATCCATTATCATTTTTAATAAATAGTTTATATTTTTATTTATAATTAGTTACTAAAAATTTACCATTCATACATTATAACAAAAATGGACAAAATCAAAACCATGGTGATTGTAATCATAACTTTAGTTTATCTCTAAATAGTATTACTGTCTAATCAGTATAATTTTTATAAAATTAGCTCAACTAGGCTAATTAATGCAACAATTACCTAAGATTGTTTCCAAAACACATGTAAGCACTTTTTATAGGCATTTGTACCATTTTAGAGTCAATCATTTTGTTTCCAGAAACAAAAAATAAAACTATGGTAGCCAAATTTATTTCTTTGACCATCATCTGCTTTTATAATGAAAGACAACTTAAAAAAAAATGAAGAGGTCCTAAAATGATGTGCAAATTTACTTTTGTAGGCTTTTATGAAATGGGAACATGAGGATAAAAATATGGAGCACTTTATTATGATATTTGTAAGTAGCTATTGAAATTGTTGGTATATAGATTCTTTAATTTTGTTAACTAGTTAGAGGAGGTATTTAAGTTTTGTAAAAGCAAATTAGTTTAGCTCAGGTGAAAGGATTAAGTGTTTGGTAAAAGTTTGCACGGGTTTAATTTTTTTTGAGATTATGTTAGCTCTTATATTGACTATATTAACTCAAATAGATGAGTTTTTTGAGCTTTTAATGACAGAGACATATTTTGTTTTATCGTTGACGTAGTTCTGATTTGTTGCATTTGCCCGATTTATAATGATTCCAGGTCAAATGGTATTGCAGTCCAGATTGTACACAGATATCAATTTGCATCTCATTTAAAAAGAATGGCTGTTGTGGTCCGCATTCAGGAAGAATTCTTTGCTTTTGTTAAGGTTGATATTCTTGAACAGAACTTATATTCTTACGAACATACTTTTTTTCTCCGTCTATTTTGTTGTTCAAAGTTGAAAAAAGATAAATCAACTATTATTGTTATGAAATATATTATAGCTACAGCTTCTGCATCTTGGATTTAGTTTTCCTTGTTACAGATAGCTCTATAAATTACAGGGCGCCCCAGAAACTATCCAAGACCGGCTGATTAATTTGCCATCACAATATGTGGAGACTTATAAGAAGTACACTCGGCAAGGATCCCGTGTTCTGGCTCTTGCATACAAATCACTTCCTGAAATGGCTGTAAGATTTTATGCAATCTATGTTTGATAACTTGGTTGTTTCGAGAAACATTAGCATGTGATTTATGTATGACTACTGTATTCAAATTTATTATTTTTCTTGTGTAGCTTACCGTTACAAATCATAATAGACACAAATTTGACGCATTATTTATTCCACTTAACAACATTTTAATAGTTCACTAAATCTGACCATGCTTTACCATGGCAATTTGCTGACCATGTTTGACAAGAAAGGTGATGGAGACAACTCCTTGGTTTTGCCATATAATTAATGTATGCTGGAAATTGATTAAACTTAATGGAAACTAGACTACATTGTCCACTTTCTACTCCTAATTTGGAGTTATTCGCATCCATTTGAAATCGTAGGACATCAAGTTCTTTAAATTGTCTGCAATTGTGTTTCTTAAGTACTTAATGTAGCTTTGGTTGTGCCACCATGTGACTCGAGAACTAGGAGTTAACCAAGGCGGGAATAGACGGTTCGACATTAAAAAGAAACTTTCTAAGCAATAATATTAGCCTACAATAACATTCAACTTAAAAAGACTTACTAATTATTTCCAAAAAAAAAAAAAAAACCAATCCAAAAGACTTACTAATTATTTCCACCAAAAAAAAAAAAAAACCAATCCACAATATATAGTAAACATCCTCTAACAGAATACATACAAAGATCTAGATTGATGCAATAAGATAAGTAATGCAAATAATGTGTGACAAAATATATATCTAAAACAAACTACGATCTATTTTCAACAGTTCCTCTCCTGCTGTAAACAAGTTATCTTCTATCAGTCATATTTGTCTTGTAGAGATTTTCTTGAAATAGTTAAAATAACAGATTAAATTAAAGGGATATTTACCTAGGTGCCACCTAATTTCTATGTATTCACATATCGGACACCATCTACAGGCCACCCTCCCTATGGTCAAAAGATGGGGATGGGGTGGCCTGTACGTAAAAATTGAAGTTTAGATGTTCGATATGTGAATACATAGGAATTGGGTGGCATGTAGGTAAAGAACCCTAAATTTAAATAATTTAGTAAATAATTATCACTTTATGATGCATTAAATTATTATGCAATTGTTAAACATGAATGCTCAAAAGATTATATTAATCAATCTATAAAGTAAACTTTCCTTTACTAATTTATCTCAATCAATTACTATTTCATCATTTTTAATCAATTATATTTTCCTTTTCCTTTTTTTTAAGAAGTCATCTTAGAAGCACCCTCAAAATGTATAAATAAAAGTATCATTTTTTTCATTTCGTATCATAAACGTACAATCTTTATAACTTTAATTAGTATTTTGAATCATAAAGCTATAACCTTACCATTTTGTATCCTAAATGTATTACCTTTATCATTTATTTATTTTTAACATGTTCTAGTATAGTAGCGCTCTCATTTAGTACCATAAGGTAATACTTTTGATAGACTCAACATTAAAATTTTTATTTATAATTATTTAATTCATTTTAATCATTAAACTCATTTATTTTTTATTTAATACATAACAGTAACAAAAGAATTAAAATTATAAAACACTCATTTCTTTTTTATCTATTTTTTTAATTGTAAAGGTGTTTCTAATGTGTAAGAACAAATGAAACATTTAAAAAATTAAATAAACTAAATTTAACGCAAATAAAATAGTAATTACTCACCTTGCTTATACTTGATAATTCTGATCACCTTGAACCATTAGTTTCTTTCCTTATTTAATGATTATAAATAAGAATCATAATATTTTATCACATAATATAATTTTCTTTATATTTAATTTATTATATCATGCTTAAAGTCTAATAATTAAGCATACGCTGTATCTTAAATTAATTGTTCCATTTAAAATTTTAAAATTATTTATTATAAACTTTTCTGAATTAACAACATATCTCAGATAAATTTATTTGTTTGTTTTGTCATTGAGCATCTCTCCCAATTATATTGATCTCCTCTGATCAAAATCTTTAATAGCTAACATTAAGCCATATAACAATAATTAATATTTCTCAACTAAATATGTAAAATCCCAAATTGAAAATTAACCTTAAACTTACATCACTTGTCCCTTCCTCTATTGCACAATTGTTGATCCCGATCTCACTCAGTCTTTTATTTTTATTGCTCGATCAATTATAGTCACTAGTATTGATTGATAAAACCTAAAATTAATTTAATAATATTCACTTAAATACATAGTTAAAGCATACAAACCATCATCCATCCCTCGAAGGCTTGGCTCTACTTCCTGCCCCCACATGCGGGTTTAGCCCCTTCTCCCGAACACAAGGCCGCTTGATTTTTCTTCCCTTCAGCCTCGACAAGCTCAGAACTTCTTCCTCTCGCATGCACGACAATCTCATGCTTGACGCGCTCGATTGCCCTTCCATGCACTATGCTCTTCGACAACTTCACGCGAGGCTGTTTGCTCTCTGCCCATGATTTGGCCCTTTCTCTTCTTCTTCTTCGTGCTCAAATCGCACAATCGGCGACTTCTCTAGTGCCAACTTTGACACACCAATAACTACGCATACCTCCACCACATATAGAGGCACGGACTTCATGCCTTAGACACATGTGAGCACCCAGGATATGAGGCCTCGTTTTTCTTATTTTTCTTCATTCACCTTCGCCTCTATGTCCCACTCTCGACTTCTTTTATCTCATGAATCGAATGAGACACTCCTTTCAATTATGAATTTTAATTTTATTTATTTTATAGTTATTACAGATTGAGTTGGCTTATGTTGACATCGAATAAGTGCATGGTAATAATTAATTTCGTAAATGTGCAAAGAAAATGAAAATGTATCATAAGAGCAACATATCCCACAAATTTCTAGCAAATTCATGTTATGAAAAATAAGTTGCTTGGCTGCAAATAAAGGTATTTTAAATCTAATGCTTGCGTTCGGGCTTTGTTTTGATTTACTGCTAACCCTGCTCGTTGATATAAGGGTAGAGTTCATGTATTATACTTTGCTTTATGTTGTATATTCGTTGCCTCTCATTTCTGTAATTTGTGCCTTACCTTTAATTAATAAAGCATTTGTGATAGGTTTCTATCCTTTTATTTATAAAGCTTTCAAATTAACTATTTATATAAATAATGGTTATTTGGTAATGTTGTAAGTGGCTGGGGAGGCAACAGTTGAAAATAGTATGGTGGCTTTTGGCTTATGTAAAATAGAAAAGATGGACTGTAGGTTGTAGCCATGTATTCCTATTGAACGAATGGGCGACATAGTGGAATAAAATTTATAAAGCTTTTTTTTTGTTTGGGTCAATGATATATGATGCAAGAGCTTTCGGTGTGATCACGAGACTTCGCCCGAATCATGGATTCGTTCTCGTGAACACGAGATTCCGCAAGATCATGGGAAATCTTTTGATCGTGGGAATTCCTGTTGATTTCTGATTATAGTTTTTTTTTTCCTTTTTTTTCTGATTTCTTTTGTATTTATTTGTTTTTTAATTAGGGTGTTTAGGAGAATATTTCTATGTTTCTTTTGTTGTTTTAGAGATTATTCTTTTTTTTTGAGTATAATGTAGATTGTAATCTTTGATTTCTTTTTTTCAGTGTTATATCCTTTTCCTTTTGCATGTGGTGTGTTTGTGTCTTGTGCAGGAACATGTGGTGAATCTATTGTCACTCGTACATTATCATTTTGGTGCTCTTTTCGTTGTTTTCAGTTTGGCACAACCAACGAATAATGCTTATCTTTGTCCAAATGCAGTTGAACTCGCATATTATCATTTTCATATCATTCCACGGCACATTCCCGCTAAGACCTCTTCCTAAACATTTTCAAAGTCCTATAGAATGTTATCATTTCGTATCAAAGCCGGCAAGCCATAGATTTTTTAGGGTTGTCTTTCTTATTCCAAATGTAAAATAAATAAAAAAATTATCCTCACAATACTAAAATCATTTCTACTGTAATTTCTAACCCCAACCCTAAATTTTCAAAGTCCAACTTTCATACCTTCACCAAAATCTTACCCCGACAATTACCCTCCAAAATTTAAGTCCCCGATTAACATTATTTTTACAATCCTATATCCTCCAAAATTTTTGGTCAGCAGAAAATGACATAATGTTGTTTAGGAGAAATCTGCAAAGTGTGTTCAAGAGCTTATTATGGAGGAAATGCAGTGTGAAATATTTCAATTGCAACAAATACATGCCGCCTTTAAGAGGAGACAACTTAGAGAGAAACATTCCTTAGACTAAATGGATTGTCCTTTCAACAAAATACTCCAATAGGTGTTCTAAATGTTGTGTGCTTCTCCTCCTCGGAAGCCTTAATCTCATTGTAATTTGAAAAACCATCCATAAATGAAAAGATAGCATTTGAAGAACAATGTCTACCATCAATTTGGGTTTGGGCAACAAAAATTCTTCTTTGGAACATCCTTTATTCAAGTCTATGAAATCTATACATATGCAAATTTGTCCATTCTTTTTCTTTACTGGCGCAACACTGACCAACCATGTAGGATACTTTTCTTCTCTTATAAAATTGGCGTTGATCAATTTCTTGACTTTAGAGATTCGCCAGATCGAGGGGAAGAAACAAATCCCTTCCACCAGACAGTTTCTAGTGACGAAAAACCAATACATCAAAGATTTGACATCAAATATCAGAGGAAAAGTCAGGATTTTGGAGTAAAGATTGACTTGCTAGATTTTTATGGTCATATGGATCCTGACGAGTTCATCAAGTGGTCCGGACAGTGAAATGTGCCTGAGTATAAATACGTTTGTGATAGAAGGATGAGGCTAGCTTCCATAAAATTAAAGAAAAATGCATCTTTATGGTGGAAAAAATTCCAACGCATATGCAAATGTAAGGGAAAAGCGAAATCACTACTTGGTTCAAGATGAAACGAGATATGTAGCATAATTACCTATCAGTTCATTATAGACATGACATATTCTTAAGACTTCATTACTTGTAGCAGCAAAATCTCTCAGTAGAGGAGTACATATCTAAGTTTGGTCAGCTTTTGTTGAAGTGTGAGCTAGTATAGTTCGAGGAGAATACCATAGCTCGATATCTAGGGATTGAAATAATCTGTTGACAATGTGGCATAATTACAACTTTATAGGATGTTCAAACCCTTGCTTTGAAGGTCGAGAGACAAGAAAGCAATATCAGGTCCACACCACCTTTCAAACAAGGTTCAATCATTGGATCAGGCAATAAGAGTACGCTCAACGGAGCACCCAAGTCAACCTCGTCAGAGGAGAAACCCGTAAAGTGTGGAGAAAAGGTAGAGTCTGCCAACACTTCCATCTATTTTTCAGCCAATAAATACTTTAAGTGCAACATTTTTGGGTACATTACATTAAAATGCTCAAGTACGAGCATGACATCTTTCAGTGAACAGGTGGGCAATGGAAAGCGTAAACATTTACGCAAAAGACATTGAAGAAGGTAAGGAGACAAATGAGTATTATCTTCCAGTTGATGAGGGAAAGATACTAGTAATTTGATGAGTTCTTTAGACTGAGCTTGTGAGTGAAGCACCAATAGGATTATTATTGGTTGACTTAGATGACAGTGAGTTCGAGCTTCTATTGAGGGAGTTGTTGAGTGTCCTGAGTGACAATTTATCACCTAGGTGGCTGCCACTGAGAGGGGTCTAACATGTCATGTATTTTATCTCAGGATCATTTCTTACAGACAAACTTGTTAATTAAATATGCTCAATGGAGTACGAGGAGAGAGAGAATCATGTTATAGTTTTATGGACTTAGACTTGGGGCCTGTTTGGGGCAGCTTATAACTGCGGGCGACATTTTAAAAACAACGCCTTTCTGTTTGTTTCTAGTGTTCGTGGTGCGTATCCTAATAATCCGATCGAAGGTTTCTTATAAATTCGGTCGCGGGCTCGACCTCGTGGCCCGCGTTACTTCACAGGACGATTACCCCGCTGCCCCTCTCGACCCCTTATCCATCTGCCGCCTCTTCAGCTGAGTTCTTGGATTTGAGGAAGTTGCAAAGAATCCAATGACGACATCGAGGTTTAGTTCACTGGCAATGGTGACAGCTTTGGCGTCGTCCCTTAAGACTTATTTGCCGGCCTCGCCGTCAACGAGAAGTCGTTGCTTTCCCATCGCATTGGTGTCTCTCTTTTCCAATGCACCTCACCTCAAAGATGTGTAAGGGAACTCTACTCAAGCTCTTGCACAATGAACTGAACGAGGCGACGCTCTGCGAGCTCTACTCGTCATCTCGATTCGCGTTTCCACCCTATTTTTCCCCCGTAAATTTCCGTTGAGTTTTTAATTAGGTTGCAGAATTTTGGACAGGTGACATTGATCTGCGTAAAGATTTGTTTTCTATTTAAAATGATTAGTTGAATGAAACTATATTATCTTTTGGGCGATTATTTGGAACAGCGTAAGGCAATCCTTTTTTTGAATTGAAAGGGAAAGTATGTCCATGATCTCCTAGCCATCTAGATTTGAGAGCGAGGTCCCTTTTTGCTATCTAATTGATGTTGTTTTGCTTGGTTTAGTTCGCTTAGGTTGAAGTAGTTGTATAAGTAGTTTAGTTAGCAGGATTATAAGCAATTGAGGTGAATTCATGTAGAGTGACATAAATAGTTATGAGGACTTTTCTGTTTGATATGATTAATTGGATGAAACTTTTTTTGTTTGGGTTAGTTGTGTTGATCGCTGACGCAAATTAGATGATTACTTTTAATTGTAATTTTAATAAATTTTTTCTTTTTTTTTAGGAATCTTGATGCTCACTCTTAAGTGAGATGTATATTCTTTTCTTGTACTTTTATAAAATAGTTTTTTGCTTCTAAACTATCAAATATATGGCTATGATAGATCTGTTGCAAACAACACAACTGCATAATAACACAACTGCATAGGGGTAGAATGGTCATTTATCCAGAAGCGGCTGCAAATCAGCTGTTTTTCCAAACGCACAATACAAATAACCAGTCAGTTTATCCAGATCAGCTGCTGATGAGCAACTTATCTGGATCAACTGCTTATCAACATATTATTAATAAGCCGCAGCTGCCCCAAACAGACCCTTAGTTCCTGAGGATACTGGTCTATGTGCAGTTTCAGTTCCGGTTGTGCAATAAAGTATGGTTATTTATTCTATCAAGATAGCTTTTGGAAGGTCATGCGTGTTTAAGAGTTATCTTGAGTAGACGTAAGCATAGACTTTGTAGTGGAACTCCCTCAGCTACAACAGTACAATGACTTTGTTATAGTGGTAGATCGATTCCGGAACCTTCCAGAGAAGAAACCTCTCCAACCTAGGGAGAATTTTGCTGGAGCTTTCCATGGGTTTGTGAGCTTCCTTCCGAATTGCTAAATCAATCCTGTGATAGCGGGATTCTACAGGATCGTTGGAAATTTTGCCGATTTCTGATTATAGCCTTTTTTCCTGTTTAATTTTCTTTCATATTTATCTAGTTAGGGTGTCTCTTTTAGGAGATTATTTGTGTTTTTGTTGCCTTTTTGGGATTTTTTCTTTGTTTTGAGTATTATGGAGATTTTAATCTCTGATTTTCTGCTTTAGGAGTGCTGTGTGGTCTATCTGGATCAGGTCATGCGTGTTTAAGAGTTATCTTGAGTAGACGTAAGCATAGACTTTGTAGTGGAACTCCCTCAGCTACAACAGTACAATGACTTTTTTATAGTGGTAGATCGATTCTGGAACCTTCCAGAGAAGAAACCTCTCCAACCTTGGGAGAATGTTGCTGGAGCTTTCCATGGGTTCGCGAGCTTCCTTCCGAATTGCTAAATCAATCCTGTGATAGCGGGATTCTACAGGATCGTTGGAAATTTTGCCGATTTCTGATTATAGCCTTTTTTCCTGTTTAATTTTCTTTCATATTTATCTAGTTAGGGTGTCTCTTTTAGGAGATTATTTGTGTTTTTGTTGCCTTTTTGGGATTTTTTCTTTGTTTTGAGTATTATGGAGATTTTAATCTCTGATTTTCTGCTTTAGGAGTGCTGTGTGGTCTATCTGGATCTTGTTCATGACCAGGCGGTGAACCTTCTCGCCTCATGTACATCATCATTTCAGAGTTCTTTTTGCTGATTTCTGCTGGGACAGCTGCCAAAAGTTGCCAATCCTAGTTCAAATGCCGTCAAAATCGCATATTATCATTCCCTTGCCATTCCACTCACTAAATCCCCTTCCTAAACACTTTTTAGGAGGCCGAGAACGCTATCAATAAATTTTGAGGGCATTGCATGATTTATGATCATGTTATCCTTCTGATTGACAAAGCCAAGGAATAGCAGTTTGACTGACTATTTTGAACACGGAAGTTAAAATGGCACTGGAACGACACAAGATATATAGAATGATGCATTTCGTCTTGTTCTTTAAGCTCTTCCACATTCAAAGGCCATTGATTGCTTAGTAGAAGTTCTCAATAGTTGTAATGCAATAAACCTAATTTTTATGTAAGATTTACATACAGAACAGTCAATTCCTTTGTATTTACTCATCTAACACCTCAACTTCAATTTTACATACATACCATCTTCCCTATGCATGGAAACATTTTTTTCATTTTTAAAAAGTTAAAATAGTGGTATTTTTGAAGAAACATGAAAGTTTTGAGTGGAATAAATGTAAACAAGAAAGTTTAGGTGTTTGATATGTAAATGCATAAGAATTGTGTGGCATGTATGTGGATGCACCTTTTATTATTTTGATCCCTCTTTTAGGATGAAGAATCATCGTCTTATGTGTCTTACGTTACTAAAACCGTGATACAATGCCTAAGATCTTCCAGCACCATCATGAAGGTTTGGCCCTTCATTGTTAGTTCAATATGGCTGCCCCCCACTTTTAACTTTTATCACTCTGTCAACTTTTGTTGATTTAGGGACTTCAACTTTCTTGTGGAAACACGTTTTTATGGTGAAATTGTTTGACAGTGAATGTGCTAATATAAAATAAATGCTAGAAGGAATGTTTTTAGATGACCGAGTTTAAATTGATGCCAAGCCATTTTCAGTTGGGATCTCTAACCTGCAGCATTGTAGAAAATTACAAGATCCTTAATCTTTAGTCTTTATCATGTCCAATTAATTTTTGAGAACTTTTGCTCGACTACAATTAAATTGGCATTATTTTTTGAAAGTGGTACTTTTTTCTAACAATATGTTAACATGGATTTTGACATGCTGGCAGTTTGGTGTTTCACATAGGCGAATTTTTCTTACCTGCAACACTTTTTTGTCAAATTATTTACTTTTTGGGAAATTTACATGCATACCACACAATTCTACCACACAATTCTTATGCACCACACAATTCTTATGCTTACATATCTAACACCAAAAGTTTGATATTTACACTTATAACATCTTGCTGTCATAAACCTCTCTATGAAATGGTGTATTTCTCTTTTACAAGGAAATGATGGTGGTATTTTTTATGTGATTTAAAGATTTATGTTGTATATATGTAGATAGGAATGTTTAGGTGTTGGATATGTAAATACATTAGAATTGTGTTGTATGTATGTAAATGCCCCCAAAAGCTTGTGTCCTTTAGATTTCGAGGACTCATTGGAAATTTTGACATATCCACATTGTTTTTATTTGACATGGTTCTCACTATAAACTATGCAAACTGTGATTGTTGATGTACATTCAAGTGTCTATTCTGTCTCATATCATCACATGAATCTGACAGGTCAGTGAAGCACGAGGCTTGGAAAGAGATGTTGTGGAAAGTGGGCTGACCTTTGCTGGGCTTGCAGTAAGTAAACAAATACAGCTTATTAGCCGTAGATGGGTGGTGTTTGGTAGCAAGGATAAATTGTCAGCGGGAACGAGATTTTTTTATTAGAATTGTATGTGAAAGGCCCACAATCTTTTATGACCAGGATTTTTTTTTTCTCCCAGTTGACCTATGGTTTTAGTTTTCCAAATATAGAAAGGACATCAAGCATTTAACCAGATTTACTTACCTTTATAGTTTCGTAAAAAATCAACCATCCTAGGTTAAAGTTTTCAACTCCACATTCATATTCCCTTTCCGCATTTCATACATTTTCTATTATTTTCAGCTACTTTGGAATCTAGAAATAAATAGGAGACGCTACTTCTCGAGCTACAATTACAGAATGCTTATAAACTAAACTGAGCATTTTCTTACATTATCCAAGCACCAGGGTAATATAATGTGTACCCTTTTTCTGTAGATATCAATACATGTATATAATTGTATACATGTATCATTTAAGCAATTCGTGTGCTATATATGAAATTCCATCTTTATATATTTTCTTTATATTTTGTTGGTTTATTTAAGTGGTGATAAAGGTGGTTTTAGCTGTAGATTTTGGATATTTAATTAACCCCTAAAGAAAATTGCTTTCATCTGTATTTTTCCTTAGTAGAAAATACCATCATTATTTCTTTTATTTATTTTCTCTTTTAGTTTTGCAAATATTTAAATGAAATGTTAACAAACATACTTGCTATATCTTTTTTCTATTACAGGTTTTTAACTGCCCAATCAGACCCGACTCTGCTTCGGTCCTAAGGGAACTTAAAGATTCATCACATGACTTGGTGGGTTACACAATATGATTCGGTTGGAACTTTTTTATATTGACATCCATTGGTTTTCAATTTGTTTATATTTTGAAAATGAAGCTTTTATTTTGGTTTGATTTATCTTTCTATTGATCTTGAAAACAAGTTCAATACATTAGTACTTGATAAGCTGCTGAGTTCAAGAAGCTTTTTAAATATTATTCCTTTTTCGTGGCTCATGTTTTCTGCTCACTTATAATACGGCAAAAGGATGAACATAATTACATATCTGTAAATTTGTGTTTTTCCACGTCTTTTTGGCTTGGGAAGCGCTTTAAGCAAGCTGACTTCTTTATCAATGGCAGTGGATGAAGTTAATTAATAAGGGATAGGCCTTGTTCTCCTTTAATTTTTTCTAGGATTTTATGTTGTCATGCAATTGCTCTTAGCAAGCCATCAAAGTTTTGCCAAGTACTTTTGTGGTTATAATAATGCTTGTTGGAAATACGTTATTGATTATCAGGTTTTATATCGTGCTGGTTTTATATCGTGCTGTATACCTTTTTTTTTTTTTGTAACTTCAGGCTATGATTACTGGAGACCAAGCTCTGACAGCTTGTCATGTAGCAAGTCAAGTTCACATTATCTCAAAACCTGCTTTGATTCTAGTACAAAATGGCGAAAGTTTTGATTGGGTTTCTCCTGATGAAACCGATTCAGTCACATTCAGGTAAGCTGTATGCATGGAAATACGCCTTTTGTTTTGTTAATTGATAGTCTCCCTCTATCATCATATTTTGGCTGATTAGATCAGTGAATTAAAATTTAGTTTTCTTACACTCTTCTTGCTTGGAGCATGTTGTTTTATAATTTTTATTTTATATTTTCAATCGAAAGTTGGATTGGAATTAAAAAAAATTAAGTTTTTGTGAGACTTTGATAAATCTTAATCATCTGAGCTGAAAGTTGCGCTCACAGTGAGAGTCAAGTGGAAGCTTTGTCAAATTCCCATGATCTCTGCATTGGTGGGGACTGCTTTGAAATGCTGCAGCGCACTGGTTCTGTGCTTCAAGTCATTCCTTATGCTAAGGTTAGGTTCTGTACTTCATCGGAGATCCAGTTTAGAGGACAATCTTGTTCTCTCTTAAAGTGCCTTCAAAATGATTTCAGGTTTTTGCTCGGGTTGCTCCAGAGCAGAAAGAGTTAATCTTAACCACTTTGAAAACAGTTGGAAGGATGACGTTGATGTGTGGAGATGGAACCAATGACGTTGGTGCTCTCAAGCAGGTAGGATTTCTTTTTATGATGATATTAAAGCTGAAAATTTGAATTTTGACAATAGACAGTATGTTAGAGCATATGCATCCAGCAGACTTGTGCCATTGAATTTCTTCTATTTTGTGTTAGAGCTTCCAATCTTTAAAATTGTGCCATTTGCTATGTAGGCATTTTCCATTCGTGAGAGGCATAAGCTTTGAGGTGGTCTGAGGCATAACCCTCACAATTTGAAAATTTCATAATAAAAATAAATGGGTAAAAAATATACTAACATCGTAATATATAAACATACGAAAGAAAAAACATACTAACCGCATAACATGGTAAAATGTGATAATTGCACCAACTATATAAGTAAGAAATAACATAAGTTTAGCATAAAAGATTTTTCACTCCTATTATTCAATATGATATCATCCATAGTTGTAAATAAGATAAAAATAATCAAAATTCTCAGTGTTCTCATCACTTAAAGGTTATTCATTCGAATCATCATCATAACGTATAGCTTTCTCATTTGTCTCTTTGTCAGTTGGGTCTAAGTTTTCTCATTTTTGTTATTCTTCTTCAACCTCAACATCTTTCTTTTCCCTGTATAATTATAAAAGATTAATAAATAAAAAAGAAAATTTATATTCAAGAAAATATCAAATACTTAAATTTTTAAAAATATATTTTCTTTTTATCTCTTGTTGTCTAGTGTTGGATTTACAAACTTTGTTTTTGGCATCATCAATGAAATCAACATTCAGATATTTTTGTTGTAACTCAGCTGGTGTGATCATATTATCCTCTTCTACAAATAACTCATCTTTTGATGGCTTATCTTCATATAAAAGAGGGTCTCCGTCATCCTTCAAACGTCTTTTTATTTTATCTTTCAATCTCTTGTTGTACATGATATACACCAAATGTTTCACTCTTAAAGTTGTTAGATGATTTTTCCTTTTTATATGAATTTGATTATATGTGCTCCAATTTTACGCTCATATCCAGATGATAAGCGTGTTAAGTCCTAGTACATTAATGGCAAAATATTAGAGATTTGGAGTACCATCATCAAATTGGATTCACCCTTCAACTATATTTGAAAGAGAGTTATGTAATTAGAAATTAAAAGAATAATATTTAGATACTCAATACTTGTTTTAATGACCATTTACTTGGAGAGCATTTCATAACAGTATCTTTTGCTTGTTAGCCAAAGAAACCTTTCTTATTCTTAAATGGAACAAGTTGCATATCAATAGTCGTTCTCATTTGGGTCAGCAATCAATCTACCTAGACATTGATATTGTCCCAACTTGATCTCAAGATTGATGTATTTCTTCTCAACATATTAAAATTTGAGGTCCAACAGCATGCAATTGCTGGTGGATCTTTAATCAATAATATATCAAAGTTTTCTATAACAGATCTCTTCTCTTTCTAGATTATGTGTTATTATATCTTTTCTCTCATCCATTGGGTTGCAAATAAAACTCTTGGCTAGCTTCTTCCTTGCATCCACCATTCTCAAGATTCGCTCTAATGACCTAGTGGTTGTTATTGCATATGTGCCCATTTAAAACATTTCATTTAAAATAATTTTTTTAAAACATTTTTCCCTCCGATTTCTTAGCCCATGCACTGCTAAGCCAATTAGTGGAAGTAAACATTGACTCCAATGGTTGTCTAGGTTTCAACATACTCTGTAGTAAAAAAAGGTTATATCAAATCTTGTTGCTGCAGGGTGTAAAAGTTCTTTTTTAAAGAATTTCATCATTAAAGACAATAATCAGTAATGATTGTAAGTGAAATTACTAATCTTTTTGGCTTTGGTTTATGTATCTTTATGTTATGGTAATTCACCAATATTCTCTAATACCAAGTCTATGCAATTTGGATCACGTGTCTGGTATAAATGTTTTCTCTTCTCTATCAATTTATCTAGCTGCCTTATAAGCACTTATATTAGGTCATAATTTGAGCTATCAAATGCTCTCGAATTTCATCTTTCACTCCAGGTAGTTCAAAAATGTAGTCTGCATCTTTCACCTAATCATAAACTTCAACAGATTTAATAAAACAAGTCATATGAATTACTAATTAGAATGTTAGATAAACTTATATTCTTTATGTCTGACCATTCATTATACATGATTGTAACTCTAGTATGACTCCAGGTCCTCTTTATCTTTTTAGATTTTTCTTTGTATTACTGAACTCCTCTTTCAATACCCATGTTCTCAAGTCATACATAGATGAGAAATTCAAGCTTGACCACAAGCAACAATAAAGCAAATCATATTAAAGTCAGGAGATGAAGTCGCGTTGAATGGAAATACATTCTCATAAAAAAAGACTTTCCATTATCCATGCAGTCACATTTGTGTTCCACTCTGACATACTCCAGAGATATCTTCTGAGCTACACTTGCCCCCTCTCCATGAGGCATCATTCACATTTATCATATACTGATCTGAGTGATATCTTGTATGTGTAATAGAGATAATAAGGAATTCTTAGCATTGCGCTCACTCATAGCAAGAACCGACATCAATTCTATCTCAAATTATTGCTATGCAAGATGCTTTGCCTTCATCAACTTTTTCATACAAGATTGAATTTCTTTTTTGACTACTTTTGGCATTTTAGTACATGATTTAACATTTTTATGTAAGCAATAGAGGCGTTCTTTCGTCCTTGTAACCCCTTTAACTATCTTGTCACATTAATTGCATTTCAAATAAAATGTCTTATTGTTGCCTCTAAAATCAACTTGCCCACTATGCCTCAACTTTTTCTTATATTGAATTTCTTTTTTGACTACTTTTGGCATTTTAGTACACGGTGTAACATTTTTATGTAAGCAATAGAGGTGTTCCTTCATTCTTGTAACACCTTTAACTTACTTGTCACATTAAATTGCATTTCAAATAACATGTCTTATTGTTGCCTCTAACATTGCCCACTATGCCTCCACATTGGATCTTTTCAGTTGCCCGATTTGGATTTCTCCTTGCATCCAATTGGAACTTAGTCCACTAGAAAGAGACATTCAAACTCATGAGAGTATTTTTAAAATTTGTTGGAATTTATTGGACCGAATCAACAAACAAAGGCATTTTTATTAGTTTGTCTTGTGACTCAAGATTTTTCTTGGGTGCATTTACATGCATACCACTCACTTACGTATTTACATGTGTAACACCCAAATTTGAGATTGTGTTTGATACCACTCAAATCATTCCTATCACATAAAAAGTACCACCCAATGTGACTCAAGATAGTAAAATGAAGTTTAGGTGTTAGATATGTAAATACATATGAATTCTATGGCATATTTGTAAATCTTAATTTTTTTGGGGCATTGACATACATTACACCCATTCTTTTATATTTAACACCCCAAACTTGAATTTTTTTCATTTATAAGACCTAACATTTCAACATAAATAGTACGGATTCAACAAACGGAGACAAAAGAGGGCAAGTTTGAACAAAACAGTAGCAGATGGATGTGACGAAAAGAGGATCAGGTGGGATCACTTTGGCAGCATCATCCAGTGCATTAGACGGTGTTGTCTGGTGTGCAGGAAGGATTTGGGGGATGCTTGCTGGAGAGGGAGCTTGTGGTTTCGAATGAAACATCAGCAGGTGCTTTGCTGCGACAGTGCCTACAGTAGGAGGATCATGCGTCGACTAGGTTATGTCAATGCAATGCTATTCATTTTAAAACCGGCTCTAAGGTCATGTAAGAAAGTAAATTGCTGTTTTAAAATCTTGTGATATTTAATCTTAAAATTTTACTAGGATATTTGAAAGATTTAAACTTTTAGGCTCTAAAGAGCCTAAATTGCATTTCGTGATTAATCCCAGAAAAACCACACATAAAAAAGGTGTAACTGGCAATTTCAAGCACACAACATTAAAAGTTAAAGCACGTCAAGCAAAATAAGGAAACAGGCAGGTGTTGTTGAGTTGACAATGCATCCCAGGAAAGCAGAAAAGACGGTCAGACATCGTATAAACACATCTAGTACGAGACACGAGCCTGTTGCTCCTGGTCTATCACGTGGTTCGATACGTTATGTGCCTTGGAACCCGTGCCTGTACCTTATTGTCGATACAGATTGAATCTTAAGGACTCTATCAAATATATAATAAAAGAAAAATGACTCGACCTGTAGAATAGTTAGCATTGGTTATCTCACGCAACACCTTTGAGCCATACCTGGAGAGAGGAGCTTAGCAGTGCCTACCTGACAGTTGGCGACACGTTTCTTTTGTATGATGAAGCTCTCATTCGTAGGAGAGATGACTCTCTTTCCTCCTTTTCCAATGCAAGAGGAAGCTCGTCTCTTTCTTGAATGTAGCTCCAAAGGAACACACTCATCTCCTCTCTTTGATGTGATGTAGAGAAGAGAAGATTTGTTGGAGAAAATGAAATGGAAAGGGATAAAGAGAAGAGGAAAGGTTTTCTTACCAAGCATTCTCCCAGAGCTACCTTGCTCTCCAAAAGCTCCCTCTCAGCATTGAAAAGAACTCACCCCCAAATGAAATTCAGATGCCTAGCTAAAGCCCAGCCAATGGTTAGGAAATTGGAGGGAAACTTCCCTCTTATTATTAAAATACTGGAGCTTTTCTACATGGCATTCACCCATTAGCTTCTTTGGATGTTGCCAACAAAGGGAGAGTCCCCATTGGACCGCTAGATCCAATGATTGCCAATGGGAAAGCAGCCAAGAAGTATGGAGGAAAAAAATCAACTTTTTCAGCTAGAAGTGCTGTTGGCTCGGCATAGTCGCACATGAACTTGGCTTGGCCATGCCAGGCCAAAGGGCTTGAAGCCCTAATTTTCTGAAGGGCGGCGTGACCACACTCAAAGCTGTCATGGTCACGCCAGCGCCTTGGCATGGCTTCGCCATTTTTGCGGTGTAATCATGCCATGATCTGTTTCAGCATGGTTTTGTGTATGGGTGAAAAGGGTGTGGTTACGCCACTTCAACTCTAGGGTTTTATGCCTTAGATGCGCGGTGGAGGTCCTGAACGAGTTTCTTTGGCCACGAAAAGTCCTAAATAGATTAGAAATGATCCCTAACCATTAGAAATAGTCCATGGATGCGCCAAAGCATCAAAACGGATGGTGACCATCTGGCTCAATGTGAACTGGTTAGGAACCCTAATTTCATCCGATGAGGGTTCCTATCTACTTGATCGTACAACCCTCAGATGGATTAAGTTTGATCCTATCATGTTCAAAAGGACTTTTAGTCCGTCTTTTGCCAATGATGAATGTCGCACAGGACAGTTGTTTCCCCGACGATGGTCGGGCCTCTTAGGCGAAGAAAGATTGTCATAACTCCTGGTTTTGTACTTTGAGCACCTATCAGGTGGCCTAGATGGAAGCCTAGAGCTTCGGGACATTGAGAACAAACAATGAGAAGTCCCGAGCCATTCAAATGGATGCCCAACACGTGTGACATCAAAAAATTGATGCCAACACATACATGCGTAGATGACTATTGGAAGGGCTGGTCCATAATAGCCTCGACCTTCACTAGGTTCATCTCATATCGACAATTGAAACAATAGATCTAAGAAAACATGTATGCGGCTTTGGAAAGTGACTTTTGTTGGGTGACCATATAACTACTGTTTGCATAACTCAATCTTTTCAGGCATTGCAAATGTTCCTCTGAATGGTTGTACAATAGGATGCCATCAAAACACACTACCATGGATTATTTTGATGAAAGGTTCAAAGTCTGGTTTGTTAGCCTCATGAAAGTGCTCAGTTTATTGGACATGCAAACTGGCACGATTGTTCGCACTAACAATCTATCTTGCGTCTTGAAAGCGATCTTTCACTTATATCTTAGTTTCATCCTGATGTAGTGATAATCACTACACAAATTGATCTTGGAGAATACATTGACTCGTTATAACTGATATAGCAAATCATCCTCTTGGAATAATAAATTAGTATTTGATAGTGATTTTATTCACAACCTACTTTTATTATATCTACGTTAGAGTTATCCTTCGACACAATCACAGCGGGAATTGCACACAGCTTAGTACTCTCAAGAACCAAGCCTTTAACCATCAAGTCAATGACATGCTTCCGTGACTCATATTTGTTGGGCTACTTCCTTAGGTAGGTTGATTTGGGAAAATTGATTCTATGATGAAAGCTATGCCATGTTGATCTCTTTTAGTGGCGGCTACCTAGAAGATAGATTGTCTGTCTGGACATTCTAAAATTATTTCAACAAAGGTTGGATTATATTTGATAGGCTCATCAGACTCACTGCCTTTTAAAACCACCAATGCTAGCCCTATTATTATTTGTTTTAAGGAACATGAAATGGTAGCTCATGGTACTATTATTTGAGATTCTGTAAGAACACCCATAATCTTAGACTCCTAAGGTAAGTGTGCAATGTGCTTATCATCCCCTAGTGAAAGATTTTGTTTTCTTGCATTAGTTATGGCAAGCATCGGTCGTACTGCCGAAGATGACTCAAATGAATATGAAGCATTCAAAGGTATAACGTCACGTCATATATGATGAAACTCATCTCTGATAGAGAACTTAACTAGACAGCTTCTGTAAATTGTGGTCTCGTTCACTTTCTTTAATCATTATAAGTAATAAGTTTTGGTGTGCCTTTATGTGGCATGGCTCAAATTGTCTATTGTTATGGTAGACACCACATTCTCACAAATGCCTTCATCAATGGTAAGACTACCATAATTTTCCTTCACCATGCAACTAGTATGAAAAATATTATGGTGGAGCCATTGATGCTCTCTTGTGAGCTCAATCTAAAAAATACATCGAACCATTAATTCTTTTCTCATCAGTTGGAAGTTGTTACTTCTCATTTATATTCTCATTTTCTATGATGTCTCTTGTGTTATTATTAATTTTTTTCATTACTACCTGCTTAGTGAACGAGATTACTCTCTTGTTAGGGCAAATAGATATTGTGTGCCAAAAATCATGGCATTTAAAATACTTTTTGGTTGGAAAGGACTTAGGAGTATGGAACCCCCAACCCCCACACACACCTCTTTAGCCTGAGTTGATTTCTCCTCATGTGGGATAGGTCTGGGTTCTCTAACAGGTAAAACCTCAATGCTTGATTGCATGGCTGTATCTATAAGGGGCACTGACTCCCGAGGTTGATGTTGTGTCTCCATCTTCAAGGATAGGATTTTGCAACTGCACAACAATGTTGATAGATTGCTTTAGCCCTCTAAGATACATCACCTCAGTGTACTCTATTAGTTCCACTAACTCATATTTCAGTATGAGTTAGCCAGCTTTGACTGTATACTTCTCCAAAAAGAATCTCTTTGGTGCAGGTAAAGGAGTTTAAAAACATATTTTGTCGACAAAATGCGGTAAGGTGTTTGAGCTGCGTCTTCTTTCTCAAACCTAGGTCATGTGATGATATTACTTCAAATTCTCTCAGTACAATGAAACATTCCCCATGAGCTTAATGGTTGCCAATTTGAATATCTTATTTTGTGTACATCATTATATTAAAAAAAAATTTCCATTATTTTGAGCCATTAAATGAACTCATTCGAATCCAGACGTCTGTTAAAATCTAGCAAGTTAATTTTACCCCAAAATTGTAGCTTCTCTAATATTTAATGTCAAATTATCGAGACATTAGTTTTTCATCACAGGAAATTTTATTGTGGAATGGGTTAACTTCCTCTTAGTCTGTCAAGTTATCATTATAGTTATAAGCACTCTCTCTAGGTTATCCTCTCAAATGCAACAACTATTTATTATAATTGAAAGATTTTCTGTAGCATATCTTTCATTGTAAGCTTTTGAACACTCTCTATATGTTTCTCCTCGGCAACATAGTGTTTCTTCTCCCAATTAGGATTTCAGCCTAGAGAAAGAGTGCAGTTTAGTGTTAGGGTTAGGGATTGAGGATAGGGTTAGTATTAGGGAATTTGATTTAGCAGATGAATTAGGTTATATGTATTTTAGGTTTAGAAATAAGGAGAATAATTTCTTTAAGATTTTGGGTTTTTGATGTCTTTGGTACCAATTGATATTGATATAGGGTTGCTAGATAGTGTGGGGCGATCAAGAGAGGTTAAGTTTTAGGATCAGAAAGCAGGGAAAAAAGATGATGGTTGAGAAATCAGTGCTCTGGACAGCTGGATGGTAAATTGAAACAGGAAAACTCATCACCTAAATTCATTCAGGTTTAATTCACATCATTTGAGAAAGATCAACAATTCAACCCTCCAACAAAGATAGAATTAGAAAAAAAAAAGTCTATTGAATAATCAAAACCCAAAGTATTAAATCAAGTACGAAGGAACATACTTCTACTAAGACAAATTAAACCCTAATCATAGAACAAAATGAGGTAAACAAGCCCCGCGGTGGCGGTGGTTCAGTGGCGGGTGAGAATTTTATCGCATAGGTTTGCAAGGAACAAAAATACAAAAAAAATCCCATCCATCTACGTCACGCCCTCGTCCCACCTGACGAGACTCCCCTGCATCATAAGTTTTGTTCATCTAGATTGCTGTTGTTAAGGCTGGTCTCGTAATTGGTTGAAGACTTGGACCTGTGTTAAGATTCCTATCAAAAAAAAGTTTCAGCTTTAAGTGTTTTGCATGATTGGGGTTAGTTTGGAAGACCAACTGCTGCTGTATCCTTTCTATCTTGATTGTCTGCCTCGCTTTACCCTTCTAAAGTAAAAATGGCCGCTACAACAACACTTAGAACAAGAACGATAAAGAAATCCACTGATTTGGGATGAAATCAGTTAAAAGAGAGCACTTCCGTGAGTGTCCATTGGGAAATAAGACTGATCATGAGTTCTTTTTGCATGTTTGATCTGAAAATTATGAGGCTTCCTCTTAGTGGCTGCTTGGATAGTTATTTGCTTGAAATTTCTCGAAAATCTACTGATTTAGTTAATTTGTTTTTAATATTTTTCCAACACTGCATCATAATAAACTATTTATACTGAATCTTCAGGCCCATGTTGGTATAGCTCTACTAAATGCCATGCCACCACCAAAAACTGGAGAGGCAACCTCACAAGCATCGTCTTTGGACAGCAGAACTGCAAAGCAGAAGAAGCCAAGGTCCTCTGCAGAGTCTTCAAACCACTCTCTGCACCCCAACCGCCATCTCGCGGCAGCGGAGAAGAAGCTGAAGAATGCGTTGGATGAGATGAATGCGGAGGGCGACGGTCGCAGCGCCCCCGTCGTCAAGCTCGGTGATGCCTCCATGGCTTCACCTTTCACCGCAAAACACACATCAGTTTCCCCAACCCTCGACATCATTCGCCAAGGAAGAAGCACGCTGGTAACCACGCTCCAAATGTTCAAAATCCTCGGCCTCAATTGCCTTGCGACAGCGTACGTGTTGAGCGTAATGTACCTCGACGGCGTCAAACTCGGCGACATGCAAGCCACAATCAGCGGCATCTTCACCGCCGCCTTCTTCCTCTTCATATCTCACGCCCGACCTCTGCAAACCCTGTCGCCTGCCCGTCCCCACCCCAACATCTTTTGCGCCTACGTTTTCCTTTCTCTCCTCGGCCAGTTCGCCATGCACCTCATTTTCCTCGTCTCCGCCGTCAACGAAGCCGCAAAACACATGCCCGAAGAATGCATTGAACCCGATTCCGAATTCCACCCAAATCTTGTCAATACCGTATCATATATGGTGAACATGATGATTCAGGTGGCAACCTTTGCTGTTAACTATATAGGCCGTCCTTTCAACCAAAGCATCTCAGAGAACAAACCCTTCCGCTACGCCTTGTTCGCTGCTTTGGGTTTCTTCGTCGTCATCACCTCGGATTCATTCAGGGATCTGAATGACTGGCTGAAGCTTGTGCCACTTCCGGCGGGGATGGGAGCCAAGCTGCTGTTTTGGGCTGCCCTAATGTTTTTGGGATGTTATGGATGGGAGAGACTCTTGCGGTGGGCTTTTCCTGGTAAGATGCCGGAATGGCGGCGGCGGCAAAAGCAGGCATTGGTTGCCGCTAGAGAAAAGAAGAATGCTTAGCATCTGTCACAATGGTTTTGATTTCAGTACTTGGAGATGAGTCAATCATTTATACAAGTATGACAGATCATCAATTTTGATTTTTTGGGTTCACAACCAGTGATTTTACTGAAAAGGAGAATTCTTTATTTCCGAAGATTATTGAAATTTTTTTTTTGGTTACCATATTGAACTTCGTTATTTTTTTTGTTTCCTTTATCAAATTGGAATATGCAAACAGATTATTGCAGCTTTAACAAAGATGAATCTTCGTTGCATGTATTGTACACTTAGGGTGGATGACAATAAAGCATATTTGTTGATGGTAGTTTGCCGATGCATTTCTTGGGTCTATTTCATTAGGTTTTTTTTGGCTATTTTACTTTTTTTGACGTTATCGCATGCTCTATTGGCTTTCGCTTTCTTATTACGTTTAGAAATTTGAGGTGAGAAATTAAATTTAAGTTGCTACTTTGCCGAAATCAGTACTCTTTTTCTGATGTCTGAATCTTCTTGATGTTTGGTGAATAATGTCCAAAGGTCTCTTCTGGTCTTCAGAAACTGAGTATTTTTACTGACTAGTGTGCGCTTGAACATTGCATTTATATGTTGCCACAAACTCCCAACTAGTCAGATGAGCTAATCCATCACACGTATGTCAGTTCTTATTATTATGCTGAACCTGCATAAGGTAATGACTAACGCTAGTTTTTTTTTTATTAGTTTTGTTTACATTTATAGCACTAAACACTAAAAAATTTAACTTCACATTAATATTTTTATTATTGAAATAGACATTATCACGTATGGTTTGTTACCGAAACGTCATAAAAGTGTAAATATCAAATTTTGGGTGTTGGATATGTAAAATAATAAAACTAATGAGGTGTCGAGAACTTTGTTTTTTTTTTTTTTTTTCTTTTGTACATTTGTTCTGTCTAATCTTTCCTATCAAATCGAAAATAAAAATTTAAGTTTAGGTGTTAGATATGTAAATACATAAGAATTGAGTTCGATGTATGTAAATCTTTTGAAAAAAATGGCCCTCAGGTTTATACTAACAGTAAATGAGTATGAAACCAGGTAGACTAGTCCACAGGGATTTCTCTGTAACATTTAACAAGTGATATTGGTTTGAGTTATTATATTGGAAGACATTTATTTCCTACTTTTTATCATCTAGATTTCACTTTCGAGTGACGTTAGGTGAGACTTGAAACTGGGAGGGATGGCCTCCTCTAAAAATCAAGTTCAAATTAGTCATTCACTGATGTATCTCAAAATGATTTCAAAATCAGGAGCAATGAAATTTCATGAATTAGGACAATAATTACATATATAGCATCCGAAATATTGCTATTTACAAATCATGAATGGTATTATATCCCCTTCACATTTTCTCACAAAGTATCAAAATGCATAATAAAATCTCAACCCATATTTATTATTTTTATCAAATCATCAGTAGTTTGATCTTAAACGGTTCAAGAGTTCAAACCAATCATCTGGGTGTTAGATTTGTAAATACAATATTTTGGGTGCTGTGTATGGCAACTATATCAAGAAATAAATAGTGAATTTGGGTTGAAAGCTTATATAATTCAATCAATATGGTACAAACTCAAGTGATGGTGCCAAAACGTAATAAAATAAAAAAGATTTACGTAAATATGACATAATATTATTATTATGTACTTACATATCTAATACTTATATTTTAATTTTTATCTATATCACTCTATTAATATGGTATTTCACTTTTTAAAAGTTGACAATAGTGATATTTTCAAAGTGATAGGAATGATTTGCTTTATAAATATAAAAATCAAACATTGGTTGCTATATTTGTAAATATATTGGAATTTTGTGGTATGTATATAAATGCCTCAATAAAATAACAGACAGCATGGCTTCTTTGCAAGATATGATAATTGAAATGCCATGACATATTGTATATTTTTTTCCCTTGCTGGGAAAGAAATTTAAAAAGAAGGCCCAATATGAAAGGCATCTAACACACTCCATTATAAAATAAAAATGAAGCAGCAATTTTTCCTCCTATAATTTTTTTTTTGTTTAGGTAAGTCAATCAGCATTTTCTTTAAGCAAGAAACTAAGTTTTCTCTCATCTATAAATTGATTCACCCAAGTACAATAAAGCTCCATTTTTTTGAAGTAAACTTATTTGAGTACGTTCATTAAGAGCTCAATAATATAAATAATACTAATAATAATTATTATCTATATGGAATTTTCACGATGCGGGAGCGCTCTGGCATCGGTGTCGGAGTTTTAGGGTTCTACCGTACCGATGGCGTTTGATTCTTCCTTCGGCTTCAGCGTTGACTTAGTCTTTTTGGTCGACCTCTTCAGCTATCTTATTGTCAACTTCTTCACTTTTGTCCGTGGATTCGTGTGTTTCTCTCATCACTGCCGTAAAGCCCTATCTGCGTGTGGACTCAGCTTCGACTCCTCTCTTTCTGCTCAACTGCTCAGGACTGAGCATTGCAGTCGCTTCATCCTTGCATCTAAGTGAGCTCGTCCTCCCTGCACGTACGTGAGCTACGATCGCAGTCCAAACTCAATCCCTGTATCTTGCTGCTGTTCAACTCCGTGTTCATTGGCTTTTGTTCCTTCTCAACCACTGACTACTTCAGTTTTAAACCTTGGGAAGAATTCGTTTGATGATATGCTTGGCTCTGTGAGATCAGATCAGGTTTTCCCTCAAATTTATCATGAATCATTCGAAGGCAAGGGGGACTGCAACCTCATCAAGAAGACGAGTAGGAAGAGTGGCAAACTAGCTCTATTCTTTTCTGATGTTCAAGTTTCCAACCTGGTTGATAAGAGAAAATGCACCCTCGTTGAAAAGTTCCAATCGGGACATCCTAAAATGAAAATCATTTGAAAGGCTTTTGAAGATTGAAGATCTCAAACTATTGGCAAACTATTGGGACTTTGGAAGATTGGCCTCTTTGATGGGAGACATGTGATGATACAATTATCTAAAGTGGAGGACTATGCCAAAATATTTTCCAAAAAGTTTATGACTGTAGATGGAAAATATATGAAACTGCTCGAGTGGTCTTCTGAATTTGACCCTAGCCAAGAACCACCTATAGTTACAATCTGGTTTAAACTACCTAGCCTAACGTTGCACTACTTCAATCACCAAGTCCTCTATTCTATTGGAGTTGCACTAAGGAGACCTATGAAGTTGGATATACCCACCTTCAATCCATCCAGGCCATCGCTTGCAAGAATACTTGTTGAAAGGGATATCACCTTCTCTGATGTGGATGAAATATGACTTGGTACTACCCACAATGGGTATTAGCATCCAATCCAACTACTACAATCACTATAAATTATTTAGGCACACCTCTGCAAAATGCTTCAGCTTCACCCACATTTGAGATCGGTAGGTCCTAACAACATCATACATGTGAAGGAAATATAGCAGAAGCCATTAATCTTCCAGAAATGTTGAATGAGAATTTGACTCATCAGACTACTCGTCACCAACCAGATCAACAACTTTCTCCCACTATTGTTGAGGCAGTTCTTCCTCATATCATAAATACTACAAATTTTCTCGTAGAAAATGCTAGCCGAAGTGTCTTGGAACCACGTATTGCGAGAGATTAGGGTAAAATCCTGGAGGAGTGCCAGGATCAAGGTGTGCTACATGCTAACTCAGATCAGCAGTTTACAGATCAACATAACTCCCGGGGAGAGCTCTCCATCGAAGATCCACCTATTAATCAGAGGAGATTACCTCTGACAGATTATTGACAGGTTTACAAATCTAGGAAGAAGAAAAAAGGAATGTTAGAGCTCAATAATTCTTTGAACGAATGTCTCATAACTTTGGGCAGAATCCCACATCTTAGTATGTTGCTGGAATCTCTCTCTATATTCAGGGGAAGGGGAAGTGGTAAATCCACCGATTACACCCACCAAGATTATGAGTGTTTTTTCATTTTTTATAATTTTGGGAATTACGTGTGGTTTATGCCTCTTTTTGAATAAGTTGTAATCCCTATGAGTGGGCTCTTTGTACCCACTCACTGGCTCTTTGTACCAACTCACTAAAACCTTTATATCCTCGCTTTTATATCGATGGATTTGCCTTTTAATCACTTGGGGGATTGTAAGAGAAAGGAAAATTAGTACAAATATTTCATTTGATCTACTAATTCCAGATGTGTTGAATCCAAAATTTTCTTGCAAGTCATTGATACACAAAAAATATATGCATTTTTAGACCCATATTTTATACCTATTTTTGATGATATTGCACTTTAATGGACGATATTTTGATGTTTTCTTGTAGGTTGTTGATTTTTAGGGCTTAAAGCAAAAATAAAGAAAAAAGGATGAAATTTGGAGTCAAAATGACGTTTTTGAAGAAATGCTAAGTGTTGGCAGCGCCGACGACGCAAAAAAAATTAACATGAAGATTTTTTACTCAGTGCCAACGACGCCAAACCAGTGCCGACCGCACCAAAGGCTGTGCATACCCCGTTGCTAGAAGGTTCGATGTATTTGGACAAATTTTTGAAGAATTTTTGGAGGCACCTCTTGGAGAACCGACCTTGAGCTCTATTTGAAGCCAAATTTCATCAGAAAATGGGCTCCTCTATGTTTTTCTCTCCTCTACTTTCATTTTTTGCACCACATCATTCCATTTCACTTCCATATTGGAGTCAATTTGTGATTTTGTTTTCATATTTTAGAGTTTTTGTGGTAAGATTTAGTATGAAACTTTCTATAAGAGTGTTGGAGAAGGAGAAAAGTGAGAGATATCTTCTTCCTGCATTTCTAAGGAAAGGCTACAAAGAATTTACTTTGAGAAAGAGTTTTCAAATAAGTATTGTTTGTTTATCAGTGTTGTATGAACTTTTTTTTTATGTATGAAATTTGTGTTTTGTTATTTCTTTCTCATGAAGTCTGAGTAGTTCTCTCTATCTTTCTCCCTACTCTGAGATATGGTGAAATGAAGAGATAATATGAA
>NW_018165704.1:224884-230057 GCF_001263595.1 Phalaenopsis equestris | reverse complement strand
TAGCCTTGAAGTCAAGGGAGGTGGGAGCTTTGGAGTGGGAGCGGTTATCCTCCAAGCCTAGCTACAGATTTAGGGACTAAACACTGAGATTAGCCAAAGATTTTCTATGCACTGTATTAGGGTAGAGAATTAAAATTGCTCTTATTTGGCACAATACATATTATAAACATTTATCTCATCTCATTTTACCATAGCCTCATTGTAGTGGGAATGATGTTTTTTCACATAAGAATCTCCGTTACATAAACATAGTTAATAGATTAGTATTTACTGTTTTAAATTTTGCATATTTGATTTGATAATAGTTTAGAAATTTAATTTTGATTACATCTCAATAATTGAAATTAGTGACAGTGATTTCAATTTACTTTCTGTGAATTTCCTAGCAAGTTTGTCATTTCCAATTTAAACCTTCCCCGTAGGATCGATATTTGGGGCTTAAATAAAAAGTCCGTTATTATTTGATAACGATACATATACTTACTAAGAATCTAAATATTAATTGATTATATTTAATTAAATTTTACACAATCTATCACAATAAAAAAGTTGGATCAAGTTTTTGGCGCCGTTGCGTGGGGAAGGTAAAGATTGAATTAAATAGTTTTGATAAATTAAGAAATTTAGAGATAATATATATACCATAAAAAATTATTATTATTAATAAATAAATAAATAAATAAATTTAAAAATAAAAAATCTGAAAAGAAATATTTTTTAGGGTTTTTTACTTTGCTTGTTTTATTTGTTTATGCGAAATATTGGATCTGAAGGTTTAGTACCTTACGATTCAGAATTAAAACGAACTATTAGAAAATCTCAAAAACAACAAAGAGAACTTAAAAATTTACAAGAAATGGCGAATACCTTAGATAATCCAATAAATGAAAATCGACAAATGAAAATCGACAAAGACCTTTTAAAGATTATGCGAATCCATGAACTTCACTTTTTCACTTTACTATTCAAAATCCTGATGTTACTGCTAATTCATTTGAGCTTAAACCTGCTATTATCCAAATGGTACAAAATAATCAATTTGGAGGATCACCTACTGAAGACTCTAATATACATCTTGCTAGTTTTCTTGAAATTTGTGCTACATTTAAATATGACGGAGTGTCTAATGATGTTGTTAGGCTTAGACTTTTTCCTTTTTCATTAAGGGATAAAACCAAGGCTTGGTTAAATTTGTTAGAACATGGATTTATTAGAACTTGGGGAGAACTATCAAAAAAATTCTTGGCTAAATATTTTCCACCCTAAAAAATCACTAAGCTTAGAAATGATATTACATATTTTTGTTAGTTTGAAGGGGAATCAATATATGAAGCCTGGGAAAGATTTAAAGATCTTCTTATGAAATGTCCACATCATGCTTTACCAAATTGGTTAATAATTCAAACATTTTACAATGGATTAGTAGGATCACTGAGATCTATTATAGATGCTGCTGCGGGTGGTTCATTAATGTCAAAACCTTTTGATGAAACATATTCCTTAATTGAAGAAATGACTACTAATAATTTTCAATGGCCCTTTGAAAGGGTAAATACTAAGAGAGTAGCTAGTATTCATGATTCTGATGCAATGTCTATTTTGGCATCTCAAATTGCTGCTATTTCTAAAAAGATTGATCAAATGGGAATGAATTGTTCTCAAGTACCCCCAGTATTAGAGGAGAATTCACTAGGACAGATTATTGATTCTCAGTCATGTTATGAAACTTTAAACGCTATAAATAATCAAAATAACAATCCCTATTTCAACTATTTTAACCCTGGTTGGAAAAATAACCCTAATTTTAGTTAGAATAATTATAATAATTCGGTGAGTCCATCTGGAAATCTGAATAATCAAGGAAATCCTAATTTTTGACCTTATTATCCTCCGGGATGTAACTTCAACCCTAACCCCCACATTAAGGAAAAGAAGTTGATGATGGAAGAAGTAATGTTGAATATGATAAATCAAATACAAAATCAAGGGGCTGCTATTAGAAATATTGAAAATCAATTAGGATATATTGCTACTGCACTTAGTAATAGACCTTTTGGAATTCTTCCAAGTACTGTGGAAGTTAGTCCAAAAGATCAAAATAAAGAACAAATTAAAGCTATTCAATTACGAAGTGGAAAAGAAGTTGAAACAAGGATCCAAAGAGAAACTGAAGTTGATGAAGAAAAGGAAGAAATGGAAAATGATCAACAGGAAAATGAACAAACACAGAGCCCTGTAGAAAAACCATTACCTAAATTTCCTCAAAGACTGAAACAGAAGAATAAAGATAAACAATTTACAAAATTTTTGGAAATCCTTAAGAAGTTAACGATAAATATTCCTTTTGTTGAAGCTTAAGAACAAATGCCAAGTTATGTTAAATTTATGAAGGATGTATTAAACAAGAAAAGGAAGTTTATAATCATGAGACCGTTGCACTTAGTGAAGAGTGTAGTGCTATTATTCAGAAAAAGCTTCCTGAAAAATTAAAAGATCTTGATAGTTTTATTATACCTTGTGCAATTGGAGAAAAGTTTTACGGAAAATTTTTATGTGATTTAGGAGCGAGTATCAATCTTATGCCTTTATCAATTTTTAAACGTTTAAATTTGGGAGAAATTTCCCATATTACTGTAACTCTTCAGTTAGCTGATCGATCAATAACTTATCCAAAAGGAGTTATAGAAGATGTGCTTGTAAAAGTGGATAAATTAATTTTCCCTATAGACTTTATAGTATTGGATATCGAGGTAGATAAAGAGATTCCCATTATTTTAGAGAGACCATATCTCGCAACAGGTAGAGCTGTAATAGATGTGTAAAAAGGAGAATTAATGATGAGAGGTAATGATCAAGAAGTGAAATTTAATATAACAAAAGCTATGAAATATCCTACAATAGAAAAAGATAATGAATGTTTCAGGATGGAAGTAGCTGATTATCTAAGTAATGTGCAGTTTAAGAATGAATTCAAAGATAAATTAATACAAGGAGAAATTTTTTATGCTGGAAATGAAGTAAAAGAAGAAGATTTAGATTCTATTCAGGGCAAATTTGAAGCATTAGACTTGCTAGAAAATGATAGTAAAAATCTTATTCCTTCAAGTATTAAACCACCTGAACTAGAATTGAAGATATTACCTGCCCATTTAAAATATGTATTTTTAGGAGAGTCATCTACATTGCCTGTTATTATATCTTTTGAGTTAACTAAAATTCAGGAACAAAAGTTGATAGAGATGTTGAAAAAGTATAAAAAGGCTTTTAGATGGACTTTAGCAGATATTAAAGGTATTAGTCCTTCAATTTGTATGCACAAAATTTTATTAGATGAACTGTATGAACCTAAAGTGGATCATCAAAGAAGATTAAACCCAATAATGAAAGAAGTTGTTAAAAAAGATATTTTAGAGTGGTTAGATGCTGAAATTATATATCCTATTTCAGATAGTACTTGGGTAAGCCTATTTTAGATAGTGCTTGGGTAAGAAAGGAGGAGTGACTGTTGAAAAAATGAGAAACATGAATTAATACTAATAAGACAAGTAACTAGTTGGCGAATTTGTATTGACTATAGAAAACTAAATATGGCCACCAGAAAAGATCACTTTCTTTTGCCCTTTCTAGATCAAATGTTGGATAGATTGGCTGGGAACAAATACTCTTACTTTTTAGATGGATATACTAGGTATCACCAAATTCCAATTGCTTCAGAGGATCAAGAGAAAACAATGTTTACAAGCCCATATGGAACATTTGCTTTTCGTAGAATGCCTTTTAGACTATACAATGCACCTGCAACATTTCAAAGATGGATGATGTCAATTTTTAGCAATTTTATAGAGCATGGAATGGAAGTATTTATGGATGATTTTTTTTTTTGTATTTGGGACTTCGTTAAGTTATGTCTTAATAATTTAGAAAAAGTTCTAGAGATATGTGAAAAAATCAACCTAGTCTTAAATTGGAAAAAAATGTCAATTTATGGTTGCATGAGGTATTGTTCTTGGGCACAAAATTTCTGAAAAAGGCATGGAAGTAGATCCTGTAAATATCCAAGATATAGAAAAATTACCACCTCTTAGTAATGTTCAAGGGGTGAGAAGTTTTCTAGGACATGTTGGTTTTTATAGACGCTACATAAAAATTTTTTCAAAAATAACTAAACCCCTATGCCAACTTTTAGAAAAAGATACAAAATTTGATTTTAATGAGGAATGCATAACAACATTTGAATTATTAAGAAAAAAATTAATCACTGCACCTATAATAGCACCACCTGAATGGGAGAAACCATTTGAAATAATGTGTGATGCTAGTGATTATGCTATTGGGGCTGTATTAGGACAAAGGCACGACAAAATTTTTAAAGTTATATATTATGCTAATAAAACTCTAAATAATGCTCAAATTAATTATACTACTACTGAAAGAGAGTTATTAGCTATTGTTTATGCCTTTGATAAATTTATATCTTATTTAATTAGAACTAAACGTATAGTGCATACAAATCAGTCTACTATTAAATACTTGATGCAAAAGAAGGATGCTAAGCCAAGATTAATTAGATGGATACTTCTATAGCAAGAGTTTGATTTTACCATGGTAGATAGAAAGGGAAATGATAATCAAATAAATGATCATTTGTATAGAATAGAAATATTAACTAATTTTTCAAATGAAATTTTAGAAAATTTCCCTGATGAACATTTATATAGTATTGATGAAATGGATGTACCGTGGTATGCTGATATAGTAAACTATATTGTAAGTGACATTCTACCACATGATATCAAGAATCTATAGTTAAAGAAATTTATCTATGATTTGAAAGACAATTTTTGGGATGACCCATATTTATATAAATAATGTAAAGATTTAATTATTAGATGCAGGACCATGCTACTCTCTCGCTGCCTGGTGGAAAATCTCGAGTTATTTTTAAACTTATTATGCTGCTTAATAATTCATCTTATAAATACCATTAATGCTCAATGAACATTGATGTCTCAATTATCCCTAAGAAAGGGGTAATTATCATTTATCATTTAATTTGAAAATTATGTGAGTGAATTCCCTTGAAGGGGAAGTTAGTGTAATTTGAACACTTAGCCAAATTTTTAATCCTAATTGAGCTTAGTGGTGTTTCAAGGATGTTTGATTATGTTATGTT
>NW_018165704.1:222044-224561 GCF_001263595.1 Phalaenopsis equestris | reverse complement strand
TATCTTTTTAATGAGGAAAGTGAAATTGGTTTCTACCAATTAACCCCTTGTGTTTCAAGCATCAAATGAATTGATTAAGATCAGAGGTTACCCATTCCCCTCCTTGACTTAAGCCTAAATGTTAATTAAGGCTAAATTTCCAAAATTACACATTTACCCCTAAGGCTCTAATGCCTCATAATTTGTCAAATTCAATTCAAATGACTTTTAAATTTTTATCCTACCTCATTCATGAGTCAATTGAGATATCAGAGAAGAAAATGTGATTTTTTAGAATTTAATTTATTTTATATAATTATTTTTAAGCAAAAATAGGATTTTTCAAAGAAAATTCCTAACTTGACCAAGGTATTATAATCCCTTTAAATTTTTACTGGAGGCAGACTTAGACCAGAAAAGCCTTTGAATCAAATTTCATAATTTTTTAAATTCTCTGTGATTTATTAGAATTATTTTAAGTTTTGGGTTATTTAATAAAAATAAAAATTTTAAATGATTAAAATTAGTTTTGTATTTTTTGAAAATCTCTCTATGGTCATAGGACTCACGAAAATCTCTCTAAGGTCAGAGGACTCAAAGGAGTAGATTTTATAATTTTTTGATTTTTTTTTCATTTATTGGAACTATTTTAGTGAAAACTCATTTTTAGCTTTTAAAAATTATTTTTAAGCTTTGGAATTCAATATTTTTATTTAGAAAATTAGGAAAAATATTCTAATTGTTCATAAGTTATTAGGAAATAATTTAGAACATTTTCATGAGTTTTATTATTTTTGTGATTTTTATGAATTTTTACTTATTTAAATATTTAAAATAGGCTAAAAATCAAGTTTTTGATTATAAATATAATTTTACTTTTATAAAATATCCCTGATCATAGAGAACTAAAAAAACTAAGTGTCATAATTTTTTTGAGTTTTATTTTGATTTTTTAAAAATTATTTAAGTGTCAAAAGTGATATTTGTATTTAAAAATCAACTTAAGTTATCAAATAAACTCAAAATATTTTGAACTTTTTATAATGAGTTCTCTGGATCATAAACCACAGTGGAGATTAAAAATCAAGTCATTTAAATGTTTATATTTTTGAAGATTATTTGTTTTAGTGATTTAGTGTTTGTAAAATTTAAGAGTATTTTAAATGAATTGACCCATGAAATTATTTCCAAAGGCTTCTCTAGTTATGGTGGACCTTCAAAAATTTTCTTAGGATTTTCTAATCATTATACTAATTTCCATGATTATTTAAAAGAAATGATGTAGAATAACTAGAAAAATATGGATCTCTGTACAGGAACCTCCTCTGACTTTGAAAAAATCAGAGAATATTTCCTTTGATAGAGGCTACAACATGCCAAAATTTTAAGCCAAGGTGATGTGCCAATATGCGTGGAAAATCAAATGATTCAAAATAATGTTTAATTAATTAAAAATAAACTATGCATCACATGGTCTTAAAATTTATTCCACATTGTTCTCCTGTATTCACTGAGCAAGAGGGTATTTTTATTTTATTTTTGTGATTTTTCTACACAAAGTTATGAATTTTCTAAGTTAAGGGTATTTAAATAAATAAGAAAAAGCCCTATTTATCTATTTAAACCGCGCGTACTGACTAGATCCTAGGCAGCTCCGAAGGCATGCGTGGTGCACTCTGGTTGGACGCCACCGTCTACGTAGCTGCTGACTCGGCCCGCAGTTTATGTCCCGAAGCGCTATCCGGCTAGATCTCCTCCGTTCGTTTGATACACGCTCGATCAAACGGATTCCCGTCATCATCCCCGACAGAATGATCCCGTGACCATCCAAACTAAAACTCTAAGATCTCAGTCTAGACTCAACCAAATCACCTCGGGTTTGATCCTATGGACTCGTCTAAGTGAGGCGAACATATCCATACAGTAGTCATGCAATCAAATTAAGCCTAATTAAATGCTAATTAAATGGAGAATTAATTAAATGGAGAATTGAAATAGGCTCAGGATGAGGTGAGGTTTTATACCTTTGCTCTGAGAAATGAAGCTTCTATTAGAGGGGTTCGACACGTTCGTTGGGGTCCAAGGAGGCTAGGGATTGAGTCCCTGGTCTTGGTGTAAGGTCTAAGTAGGAATTCAATCACGGTCGGATTTGGGTGTTGGTCTAGAGCAATCGTAGAGGCTCTGTGGGAGGGGGATTTTATGGGGTTTTGGCTTCTTTCACTGTCGTGAAGGTGTGGGTGAAGTTAATTTTAGTGTGGTGGACTGTGGAGGTGTGTTGGGTTTTGTCCTGGTTTCCGACAAGGTTTCAAGCTCAAAATTGAGCTCTGACAATGTGAATTGGTGAGGGAAAATGGTTGGAGTGCACTAAGGGGATCTTAGGGAAGCTCTGTGTGAATTTTGGAGAGGCCTCTCTAAGAAAATTTTAGCACACCTCCCATGGCCGTGGGAGGTGAGTTTTTATAGAAATGGCCATGGGGTGGCTCTCAGGGCACAAGTTTGGGTGCATTATGGTGCTTAGGTGGAGGGCAGAGGAGCTCT
>NW_018165704.1:220315-221950 GCF_001263595.1 Phalaenopsis equestris | reverse complement strand
AGCTCAGGGAACCCAGAGGAATCCATCACAACAATTTAATGAAAATGTGCTTTTATTTGGCAAAGATATCTTAAGTATGTGCATTTTTGGAAATAATATCCCTTAAGTTGGGGAACTTTTGGTCCATGGCTTGATTTAGGTTGTTTCATGGTGTTTGGACTGGTCACTAAGTCCAACTAATGGCTGGGGTGGAGTTAATTTGGTGACTTTGTTAATAACTAATGGCTGGGGTGGAGTTAATTTGGTGACTTTAGGGTGGTTAGGTAACATTTAGTGCATGGGTCCAAGTGGGTGCAAATGACCAAAACTTGGGTTTAGGATAGGATATTCAGGTCAATTAGCTCAAATAGATATTTCATTTGGTGTATATGATCATAAGGAACAACTTTGGTGAAGAATGGAAGTGGTTTTGAGCTCAATTGAAGGGTCAATTTGAGAGAATTTTGAAATTTAATCAATATGGTCGTGTTGGGCTAGGCTTGGGTCTAGCTTGGGTTAGCCTTTGGATAAGTCCAAATTGATTATTTTGAATGGTCAATAGGGACCTCATGAAGAGTTTTCAACAATAATTGGATGCCAATTTGAAGGTTAAGGATATCAATTGGGTGAAATTTAGGGACTTAGCCAATTTGGGGCTAAATTTGGGAATTTTGGATTTAGCCCAAAATCAAATGGGTATGAGGCTTCACCAAGGTAAATTGATGGTTGATTTTGATGTATAGTAATGTTATCAAGAGTTTGCAACATTAATGGAGGCCAATTGACTAGGCTATGGGTCCAATTTGGTGAGATTATGTCATATGGTCAAAATTGGGGTTTTGACCCAAAGCAAAATTGGGCTCAAATCATGGACCAATTAGGCTTGGATTTGGTTTAGTTTGGTCATATAAAAAGTGAATTTGAGTTTAGGATTGAAATTGAGGTCAAATTGATGGACATTTGAATTGAATTGGGGAATTTGGGCCCTTAAAGACAAATTTGGGGGTTTTGGTTAAAGATGGTCAAATTGGCCAAATTGGGTCATGTGGTAGTTGAGAGAAATAAAATTGAGAATATTTAAGATTTATTGGGATTTTCTGGGAATTTTTGGAATTTTTGGAATTTTGGGTCCAAGAGGGGTATTTTGGTAATTTGAGGGTGTTTTAGGCGTAAAAGACCAAGATGGGTATGTTGGTAGTGTTGAGGTACCAATCATTACCAATAAGCCATGGACCAATGGAAACCCCATTTTGGGTCCTCTACATAGTGGTCTTAGCCAAACCATAGCCCTAGGGCTAGTAGGTTTAGGGGACCATCTACATGAGTATCCCAAAAGGTCAAGGGATCTAGACTAGAAGTTTGAGTCCAGGGTTGTGAGTGAATGTGGGTGTAGATGAGTGAGTGTAGTGAGCTCCAGACCAAAAGACCAAAACCCAGGGTTAACCTTAAGGTCCAGCAGTCCTAAGGTTGACTCATCTTGAGTTTCCCCCATAGTGACTCTACCTACTAAGTGTTAGAGGTTAGGATCAACATGTGGAACTTCAAGTTGAGTAGAGAAGAATTTGGAATTTCTAGTAGTGAGGGTTCCATGTCGAGTGTTTTAAGAATAGTCAATAGGAAAATCCTATGACTAGACCTTAGGCTACTAAAAGGGAA
>NW_018165704.1:217693-219677 GCF_001263595.1 Phalaenopsis equestris | reverse complement strand
GAATGTAAGGACAATGTAATGAATCAATGAATCAAAAATGTAGGAATGGGAATTGAAATGTATATCAATTCTCAAAAGATAATGTTAGAATGTAAGGACCGACCTTGAATGCAATGAATCAGAAGTGTAGGACTCAGAATTGAAATGTATATCAATTCTCAAAAGAGAGTGTCAGAATGTAAGGACCGACCTCAAATGTAATGAATCAGAAATGTAGGGTTCATTCGGAAATGAGAATTGAAATGTAGGTCAATTCTCAAAAGAGAGTGTCAGAATGTAAGGATCGACCTCGAATGTAATGAATCAGAAATGTAGGGCTAATTCGGAAATGAGAATTAAAATGTAGGTCAATTCTCAAAAGAGATTGTCAGAATGTAAGGACCGACCTCGATAGTGATGAATCAGAAATATAGGACTGATTCAGAAATTATAATTGAAATGTAGGTCAATTCTCATAAGAGGGTGTCAGAATGTAAGGACTGACCTTAAAATGTGAGAATCAGGATTTAGGTACTGATTCAAAGATGTAAGAATTGAAATGTAATTATCAATTTGAAGATGTGAGAATTGAAATGTAGGTATCAATTCGAAGATGTGAGAATTGAAATGTAAGTATCAATTCGAAGATGAAAGGGTCAAAATTTAGGTATCGACCTCAAAATGTGAGAATCAGGATTTAGGTACTGATTCGAAGATGAGATATGAAAATTTACAACTAGATTGTGGAGTTGAATTTGCCAAAGTGTATCATGTGAAAAGGTTGATTTTGTAGAAAACTTGTAGATCTTTGTGGAGTTTTGTACAAAATGCAAAATTCTGCGGGGATGTGAAGAGAGTTAAGGTAGATAACGATGGTTGTGTTGCGCGCACGAAGAGTAGGAAATTCCGAAAACGAAAGCATCCACTCAGTAGTTTTATTTCATTTTCTTGTTGTTTTCATCACATTTAATTTTTTGAAAATGTGTTCTTAAAGTTTTAATTTTAATTGGTTGACTTTTAAAAAAAATTTGTTTTGTTATTCACTCATTTGTGTTTTGTTTATTATTGAAGATTTGTTGTTTCGTTCTTTGTTCATTGAAATTCTGAACCATCGCATGGTTCGCGACTTTCAGGAACCATCGCATGGTTCGCGACTTTCATCCATCGCACAAAAAGGCAACTGAAAAAGAGACACAATTTGAGAGAAATTTCCATTAATTTGCCCCAAAAAGGGTTGCCATAAATTAGACAAGTGGCTAATCCCTCAAAAGATACATCATGTAATCCATGCTGAAATACATTGAGAATCATCTCATGATATGAATACACTGTAGACTGCATACATCAGATACATGTCATGCTGTTAAAAGAAAGTAAGTGAACCCTCTGTGCCTGGTATATTGAGCTCCTGATCAGGCAGACCTTCTAAGTCATGCTCCAGGATAAGAGTTCCTTTCGCATGTACTTAGAGGTACAACCTTCTCATAGCCCGTATGGAAATAACTCCTCCAATTCTGCGTCCTGCTGGAATCCATACGGTATTTTACTGTCGTCCATTTTGCGGAAGGTTACAGACACCCTACCGTGTCGCACTTCTGCAATGCAGTGCTTGGCAACGTCTGCACCGTTGCCCTTGAGATTAAGTACTGAACCCACTGGAAGAGGAATCTCCACAGCTTCTCTAAATTTGCCAGGGCCGACTATATCGATTTCTTTTCCAAATAGAATATTGCTTTTACTCATCAACGAGACCATGCAGAAAGGCCTCACAAAATTATGATGGACGATGTGTGGGGGAATGCAGTCACCTTCTTCATAAATGTTAATAATCTAACTGTTAGGAATACAAGTAACAGGTAAAATATTCCACTTGACCATTCTCTTGATCATCCATTTTATCATCGGTGGTAACAGATCCACTTGGTCATATCTGAGGATCCCACATGGATTCCCTTGTTTGTCGTTCGTAAAATTGTAGCAACAGCCGCAATGGATGGGGCTTTTT
>NW_018165704.1:214360-217604 GCF_001263595.1 Phalaenopsis equestris | reverse complement strand
AATGCTTCTTTCATCAGTTTCAGAGAAAACCCTGGTATATAGCTCCAGACCTTTCAATATGTTGACAAACTTTCCCTGAACTTCTTCATAGAACTCGAATTCTCTTTTATTTACTCTGCTTATCTTGTAGTATTCTACCATACCAAGAGTTGGCAGCTGTCGTGGGCATTCCTTCCTTTCGGCCTCGGTGGGAACCCAAAATGGTGTTGGTTGATCCGGAATATGAGATTCAGCCTCTAGTGGGATGTATGATCTTGGGCTCCATGGTGCGTGCTGATCCATCCTCTGTGGGACATATGGTTCATTTGTCGCAAAGTCTAGAGTATGAGACTCATTAGTGCTTGAAGTGTATTCTTCTAACATACTGAAATGCTATAGATGCAGAACGTTGCAATCCGGGGATTCTACAAATGCGCCCGTGACTGATGTCCCGAATGGTACCTCAACGTTGCATGTTGGGAAATCCCTGCATAGGATATCTGGAATTTGGAGCACATCTGATTCTATCATAAATCCTGACTCTTCATCTGACTCTTCATCTGTAGTCATCTGTAGTGGGCAGGTTGGCATAAGTTTCTCTCAGATCAGGGTCGTAAATATGCCCCTCAGGAATGGGGGTAAGAAAACTGTTCATGTCTCTTTGTTTCTTTTTGCTGGCATTTCTGCGCTGCGTCCTGCAGAGTGGAGTATTCGGTAGTTGCTCATTACGGGCAGCTATCGAGTCCCTTGCTGGAGTAGCTACCATGGAGGGCAGACGGCTGGACCCCTTCATTGAATCTCGTTCCGTTATCACGTTTTTACCTTTGCGTAACACATTGTTTTGAGTGGTCACCCTCAATAGTGAAGGCAGTCCCTCCTTTTCTCCCTCCTTTTCTTTACCCTCCTTTTCTTTACTGCTGACTACGTCCATTAAAGGACCCTCGTAGTCCATATCAACTTGATTGAAATCCACATTGAAATCTATGACTCCTCCTTGCGGTGCCATCTCTTCATTCTGTGCGAGGTTTCAGCCGTCTTGGAAGGCAAAGAACAGCCTCTGTCCTGACATTCTTCTAGTCCTGACATTTTTCTGTATACGATAGAAAAAAACGTCAGTGGGCCGAAGCTTGGCATGAACAAGAACAAAACATAGTATTTATTAAAGTAAAATTTAGTTTTTTTGGTGAAAATGATTATTCATTTTATGTGTGAGTTTTGTTTGATTTAATAGGGTATTTAAAATCAAAAATAGAAAAGAGAGCGTGTGAAGTTCAAAAATATTCTCAAAATTTTCATTATATTGAGGTTTATTACAAAGTTTGGACCCGGTCATAGACATTTGGCCACATAGATAACCCTAAAACAATCAAAGTTTCAAAGTTTTCAAATCAAGCAGAGCCAAGCAGAGGTAAGCGGCATTAAGCAGCATTAGGTTGCGTAATAGGTTTTCAGGTATCGTCCATTTATTGGTAACATGGGTCTTTTGCCCTGGAAGTCCACTAATTGGTAGGCTCCTCCTGTATAGACCTTCTCAACGACAAATGGTCCCTCCCAAGTTGGCTCGAACTTCCCACCTATTTTGCGGCGAGCAAGAATAGACCTTTTGAGCACAAGTACGAGGTCACCAATTTTGAATGTCCTTGGGCGGATCAACTTGTCATGGGCTTGTAACATCTTCACCTGGTAGAGCTCCAAATGTTGTTGTGCTTCTAGTCATTTTCCCTCGAGACTCTTCATTTCTTCAAACCTGAGTTTTGTGCTTTCTTTCGTCAAGAGTTGGTTGGTGACTCTGAGAGATGGTGTTTGGATTTCTAGCGGTAGCACGACCTCGGTCCCGTGCACGAGCATATAAGGTGTGCATTGAGTGGAAGTCCTGAAAGTCGTCCGATAGGCCCTTAAGGCTTCTAACAGTTTGTTATGCCAATGCCTCTGGTCCAGTGTCTTCTTCAAAATCTGTACTAGTGTTTTGTCGAAAGCCTCAGCCAGACTATTTTCTTTGGGATAGTAAATCGTAGAGTATCTCCATTCTATCCCATGTCTCCTAACAAAATTGTTGATCTTTGTATTCCTGAAAGTTGTCCCATTGTCAAAAATTATTCTTCGCGGTACTCTAAAACGATAGACGATTTGGCTTTTGAAAAATTGAAGGACGTGCTGTGTTGTAACCTTACGTAACGGTACTGCCGCTGCCTATTTAGAAAAATAATCTATAGCGGCAAGTATGAACCTGTGTTCTTTGAAAGATGGAGGGTCTATCGGACCTATTATGTCCGTGCCCCAACACTCGAATGGCCACGAGGCAACAGTTGGGTGTAGCAAATTCGTAGGCTGGTGTAAGACCATCCCATGCACTTGACATTAGTGAAATCTTCTGGTTGTATCCATGCAATCGGACATCATTGTTGGCCAATAATATCCGAGTCTTTTGATCTTCATTTTCATTTTTGGCCCTGACTGGTGAGCGCCACACAATCCGACATGTACTTCTTTGACAATATTTTGTGCCTCGGCTCTGCTCAAATACCGTAACCACATTTGGTCGAACGATCTTCGGTAGAGAACATTTCCCACGAAAGTGTAAGACATGACCCTTCTTGTGATGTGGTGTGCCTCAGACTTGTCTTCTGGCAGCTTTTCAGTATGCAAATATTATATTAATGGCTTGCGCCAATCTTCATTGATGTCTGCAACTGTATTTAATGTTTCCTTTTTTCCAAGCTTGTGTAGAGTTTCAAAGTTTTTTTGAGACAAGACTCGTCTTCCTTGCACCGTGACTTTGATGGAATCCTCCCGGGGACAATCCATTTCCTTAGCAAGTTTTGCTAGAGCGTCGGCATGAGCATTATCTTCCTGAGGAATCCAGTAGAGAGTCACCTCAGGAATCTGCTCCAGGAGCTTCATTGTGTACTGATGGTACTCTGCTAATCTTGGTTTCAGAATTCTGTATTGTCCGGCAACCTGCTGGATGACAAGCTGAGAGTCAACATGAATGAGAATGCTTGTTATATTCATTGTGATTGCCAACTCCAATCTGGTGATTAAAGCTTCATATTCTGCTTCATTGCTTCATTGTTAGTGCACGACATGACTCTGTCTGGTGGTATGAGAACCTCATCATACTCTTATCTGGCGTAATAAAGATCAAATCGATCCCTGCCTTGCCTGGTATAACTGTGCTTGATCCCTTATCTTTCCTGGCCGATGAAGCACCATCGACGTACATTTCTCAGTGTTGCGCACTAGAAAATTCCATTTGTAGTATTTG
>NW_018165704.1:211906-214241 GCF_001263595.1 Phalaenopsis equestris | reverse complement strand
AGGTATATCAAAGTGCAATAAAATCATTGAACATCTGGCTAGACGTTCAGAGAGTGTGGGCAATGGATTAACTTTCAAAAATGGATTAACTTTCAAAATTAGGGTAATCTTATAAGAAACCATGTAATGTTTAAGCTTTTGGGCGGTAAAAATTAACGCCAGACAATGCTTCTCAATAGGTGGATACCTTATCTCTGTCAGTATAAGACGATGACTTAAGTAGTAGAGTGCGTTTTATTTTCCCTCCTCATTGACTTGGGCTAAGAGGGCTCCGAGAGAGTCATCCAAAGCCGCAATATAAAGTATCAACGGTTGCCCCAGGATAGGGGCTGCCAAACAGAATGTATCATTAAATATTATTTAACGTCCTGAAAGGCCCACTGCATTTCTTTTCCCAAATAAATTCTTTCTAAATAAATTTGGCAAATAAATTTGGCATCCTTTTTAATTAATCCCGAGAAAGGCTGACACCTACCTGAGAGATTAGAAATATAGTGTCTCAGATATGCCAACTTCCCCTAAAAGGAAAGTAGCTGTTTCAAGGTTTTAGGGGAAGGCATTTCCAAGATAGCTTTAGTCTTTTCCGGGTCAATCTCGATTCTTCGATGACGGACAACGAATCCTAGAAATTTTCCGGAGGTAATGCCAAAGGCGCACTTTAAGGGATTCATTTTAAGGTCATATCGTCAAAATCGTTCAAACACTATCCTCAAATCATATAAATGGTCTATTTTTCATTTACTTTTGATAACCAGATCTTCCACATAACATTCTACTTGATTGTGAATGAGGTTGTCAAAAATATTCGTCAATGCACGCTGATATGTTGCTCCAGCGTTCTTTAGGCCGAACAACATCACTATGTAATCACTTTAGGTTGAACGACATCACTATGTAGCAGAAAATTCCAATCGGTGTTTTGAAGGCTGTAATTGCTGCATCCTCGGGAGCCATCTTAATTTGGTTGTATCCCGACTATCCATCCATGAAGAAAAAAATTTCATGTGTTGAAGCGGTATCCACCATCATCTCTGGTATAGGTAGTGGAAACTCATCTTTTGGACATGCCTTGTTCAAATCTCTGAAATCAACACAAGCGCAGATCTGTCCATTTTTCTTCTTAACAAGTACAATATTGGCTAACCACGTGGGGTATTGCTCTTCTTTAACAAAGTTGGCGTCTATCAACTTTTTCACTTTGGCGATGACTTGTTGTTCTATTTTGAGGCGCATTCTCCTGGGAGCTTATTTTACTGGGGTTATATTCTTGTCCACCCCAAGTTTATGGAATGCACCTTCTGCTGACAGTCCCGACATTTCATCATAGCTCCATGCGAAGCAATCTTTGAATGCTGTTAATAGTTTGACCAATTCTGCAGATACTTCGTCATCAAGTAGAGAACTTATAAACGTTGGCCGGGGTCGTTCGTCAGTTTCGAGGTTAATCTCTTTCAATTCATCGATAGTAGATTTAATTTCCTCCTCAAATTTTGGGGAGCATCTTCTATTGGTTGACCAGTAGAGTCATCCTCTATATCGAGGCAATCCTCCTTTGATTCACCAGTAACAACTATGCAAAATTCAGAATCATCGAGTAGTCCAACTGTACCAAATTCGAGACCTTCTTTTGAATTGAGAGTTCGACTTTTAGCATTCCATAGTTTTTCAAAAAGTTAAAATTTACCTTTTGGCATTTGTTTTTGGTAAGTGTCCCTGTTGAATTAACTTTTGAACACAAGGCAAGAAGTAACCAAAAGGCAATTCCATTAATTCATTAGAATCAACATCCAAATTTACATGTTTTTCAAGCTTAGTAGAGGTAGAAGCACGGTAAAATTGATCAGCTTTGAACCAACACTACGAACTTCCTTGACCTCTAAACTCTCAAACTTTTGAGGGAGAATTGGAGTGAGGGTCATAGTATTCACATAGTGGTTTATCTGATCATACATTGTTTCATATTCATTCTTCTCTGTAACTTATAAGGATATCTCATACTGAGGCCTCTTCTGCTTTGTCATCATTATTTTATCTTCTGAACTGTCTTCATCACTAATGTTAATGGTTGGCCTTGTCCGTTCAACAATTAAATTGGTTCTTGCTCGTCCACGTCCCCGGCCTCGACCTCGGGTGCGCGGGCTAAAAGAACCCCCAACAGTTTGTTGTAAGAGGGTGGTGGAAGATCACTGTAGCGGCGTTGAATGGCCTTGCCATTGTAATTATTCTGAATCTTCACTCTTATTTGTCACAATTTCATGAGAGAAGACAGTTTTCTTCGGAGGCGTGTAGTAGGCGGCATCTTCATGAATACCAACTTCATGCACTGAAAATGGTT
>NW_018165704.1:205972-211605 GCF_001263595.1 Phalaenopsis equestris | reverse complement strand
CACAAACCTGCCGATGTAGACGGAGATGTAGAGCGGACGGTTGTGGTCGGCTGTACCGAGCAGCAAGTCTTCATATGTGAAGGTTACCCCTGACTGTTCTCTCAACGAGCAAACTTCATCTGAGGATGTGCTAGCCAACTGAGCTAAGAAAATTTCTGGATCAAGCAAAGCTCTAACCAGAGATTCTCTCATCTCTTTTGACAGGATCAGAGCGTCGCAGATGCTTAGTCGGACAGGCAACTTCCTAAGATGAGCTAGCATATTGTAGTCTACTTTGCATGATCCTCTGATTTTATCATGATTATGTGGATCTTCCACTAGCGGAGGTGAGGGTAACTCTTCTCGAGTCATTATCTGTTTTCGTTTATCTGTTGGAGCTATTCTTGGTGGTAACACTTTTCCGCTTCTTCTTCTTGAGATATTACTATTGAATCTTCTGGTGTTTCTTCCTCTTCGTTAGAAAGATTTAAGTTGATGGTGAGTGGTGTACCATGACGCTCGAGAGTTGGATCTTTGTTATTAGTGTTGTCATAAGCAGTATCATTGATGTCTTCTTTGGACTTGACAACGAGTTCATCAGACTCGAGTGCAATTTGAGGATCATTTTGGGGATTGAGATCACATTTAGATCGGTCATAATCAGTTACATTATCACCAGAAACAGTGAAAATGTAGCTGAAATCACAATCATTATATTCATAAGACCCCAGAGGAACACATAGATAATCATACAAAGTTAAGGGTTCGAGGATTTTTTTCCCCAAATCTGAGACAACCAGTCTAGTAGAGGAAACCCCTATCCTACTCCCCGTGCTATCAATCTTGGTAGTGACACTTTTCTTTTTTCTCTTTGTCCTTGATGATGACAAATCTTCTAGCGAAATCTTGATCTCGAGCTCGGTGTGTTGCAGACTCTGAATGGAGACTTGTTTTGATGCAGACTGTATCTTGTTCAGTATCTTCTTGGATGATTTGCTCCATACCTCATTCCATACTTCTTCAGTGTTTGTAGAAGCTTGTTTTGATGAATCCTGTATGTGATTAAGGACCCTCTTAAGTTCATCCCAAGTTGTACTCCATCCATCTATTCCGACGTACGGATGAATTGGGCAGATTGGCTCGGCCAAAATCATGTTTATGGAACCTTTTTCAGGTTCTCTCAAATATTCCTTTGGGAATGTTATGTTCTCTTTCTTGAGGTTCTTCTCCAGCCAGTCCTTAAAGATGAAACACTTGTCTATAGTGCTTGTCTATAGTGTGCTGTCTATAGTGTGCCCAAGCAACCGGTGGTAGGGGCAATAATTTGGTTCATTCTTCTTATCCACCTCTTCGGGTTTCTTTGGATCAGGTAGTTTGAATTCTGGTTTCTTCATCCTTGAAAGAATACACAACTTTCTGTCACTCTAATAGGGATATTATTTTACCCGCTGTTCCAGGTGATCCCTTCTGAGACGGTCGTTGGTTGGGTTGACTGTTCTGTTTCTGGGGCGATGCTCTTCTGCATATACCTTTATCGGCTGCTGTCCTTTGTCAACAGTTGCGACTACTCCAGATTTCTTTTCGAACACTCTGGTCACCTTAATCTTTTCATGTGGCTCCATGTGCTTCATTTCTTCTTGAAGACTGCTGGCTTTACTGAGTAGCTTCTCGAAGGATTTGATGGTGAGTCCCTTAAGCTTGAAAGCTACTGGCCCATGAATGCTTTTGAGTAAAATCTCAATTGCTTGATTTTTCTGTAACTGAGGTTCACATTTCTTGCTAAGGTTTCTCCACCTCAAAATATAGTCTGCCAGGGTTTCACTAGGCTTTTGTTAAGGTTTCACTAGGCTTCATTGGGCTTCTGTTTCTCCATCATGAGCTCTCCAATAGACACATGATGTTGTGCCCCAGCAAATCTTTTCACAAATAATTGTTCCAACTCAGAAAATGTTTTAACTTATATAAGTCAGCGTACCAGTCAAAAGCAATTCCTAACAAGCTGCTGACAAACTGTTGGCAGAGTAGAGCTTCGTTATTCCTCGTGTTACCACAACTGGCTCGGAAATGTGCTATGTACAGTTTGGGATATCCAGCGCATCGATTATCTTAAAGTTTGTTGAAGTTTGGGGCCACAAAACAGGGACGACATCGAACTCCTCTGGGTAAGGTCTACCCTTTAAAATTGATGCACCGCCCTTGGACTGGGCTATGGCATCCCGTACTTGTTCAACCATTTGCTTGAACTCTTTTTCTGGCATGGCACCTCCTTCTTTGGTTATTCATCTTTGTCTGCCGAATTAGCCTCCCTTCTTTCATCTGTGATGTGTATGATTTTTGGCTGATTAATCTCTGGAGAAGCCAATCTTGGTGCTTGTGATTGCCCCTGAATGGTGGCCATGGCGGTCATAGCTGCAGTCACTCTTCTATTCTTTTCTCCAGTAGACTGACCTGTTCATCCCTTAGGAGGATAACCCTACACAGCTCATCTACTGTGTTCTCTTCGGTGTGGGGTTGAGCCTCACCCGCAGATGTGGTAGCTCTGGTTTTGATTACATGGAAATCCATGAAGTCCTCCTCCAAGTAATCACTGTAATGAAAATCTTCATTGTCACTATTGACAAAAACTCCGTGCTCTCAAGCTAACTCATAAATCTTGATCCTGAGTTTCTCAACTTTTTCCTCAATTAACGATTCCTTGATTGCTTTAAGATCTGGAGGACCCTGATGGACATCCTCTACTTGTTCCTTTATCTCGCTGGCTATTGTTGCGATGATGTTAGATATTTCAGGCACTGGTTTAACTTCCTGTCTTCCTGTCCTGCAGTGTCCTGCAGGCTCACTGAACTGTATCGGTACAGCGACCTTGGGTACCCATACCCTCTTCTTCGATGATGATGATGTCTCAGATTGGGACGTCTTAGTAGAGACATTGGTATGTTGAGGGAAGGGACGTGGTGTAGACCGGCTACAATGTCGGGTAATCATCTTGTATTTCTTTTCGGGATTGCAGGAATGATGGGTAAGCTCCTCGGACCCAGTCTCGACTTAATCGGTTGGCGCCTGCAATCCTTTTAGTGGTACGATCGGTGGTGACTATAGTAGTATCAATTTGGTTTCCTAAACGGAACCAAACAGGAATAAGGGTAGGTGACTTTTCAGTCGACTTGTGAGACTTTCTAACGGACTTAACATCCTTCAAAATTTTTTCTTTCATACGAGGGAAAATCACTTGTCCCACTCGTTTAAGTAACTCACTAACAGAACTTCCTTCTTTAGCAGCAAGCCTTATGAAGACTGCACTAACTCAGATGATGGGAATGAATTTCTTTCCCTCCTCACTGTGTCCACGGAGTGATGGTAATGTGGCAACAATCTTTCGGATACTCTAATATCCATCAGTATCTGTCAGAGGATGGAATCTACTCGCTCCTAGGAGTGGTTAAATTTCTGTTAACACCTCTTCAATTCAATGAGGTGAGGCTCCTTCTCAATGGGCTCCTTCTCAATGGGTGTGTTCTCAAGAGTTTGGGCTTTGATGGCCCTCCAAACTCTTCTATTGCAGTTCCTCCTTTGAGTTCAGGTTAGTGGTACAGTCCTTGAGCTCGACCCAAATTCAAACAGGGTGGTAGGAAAGTCAGTCCCTTAGTCGGGTCTTCAACGACCATCACGTCTTTCCCCTTAGCAGTAACGAGGATAGCAGGTTTGACGGGTGTCGCGACGGTAGTAGCTTTAGCCTTCTTGCAGACAGCTTCTTGCAGCAGACAGGGAAGTCCTGAAGGCAGTTCAAACTGAATTATGCAGACGGTTCTTGCATTTCTGGAGCAGCGATCTTCATTACCACGAATGGGGCTTTCCTGAGGATGACCTCGAGAGCTTCAAATCCAGCTCCAAATTTGATGGTGGGAGCGACGTTACGGGCGCTGCGGTCCGTTGGCAAATTGCAAGAAAAGGTCAGCGTTGGGTAGGCCATTGCAACGGGCTTCAAAACAGAAAGTTTTAGGGTTAGCTATATGGCCAAAAATCTCGTAATCATTAGTGCAATCACTGAAAATAGAGGTTGATCTGTAGACCGGGCGGGTCTTAATTTATGGGTATTTTTTAACATCTTTGTTTAAAAAGGTCTAAAATTTAATTAATATAAGAAAATTTTAAAGTGCACGCTGCACAACACCATTTGGTTTAATTTGCAAAATAGCAAATCAAATTTGGAAGGGAGGTGAAGAAATTTTAGGACCGAGTGCGGGACCCAATTAGTGGCAGAAAATACCCATGTGGAATTAGTCCACCGACACACCTATTGGGGATTCGACCACATATAAAAATTTAAAGAGTCTTTAATGGCCTTCTGAACCCCTCCATTCAAAGATGGTTGAATGGCTAGTCCTGAAGTCCAAGGAGTTGGTTGTACTTTCCCAAGACAGAAATGGGTAAAGTATGCCAACGGAAGAAGGGTAATTTGGTCCAAGAGGGACATGGACACATTACCGATGTGTGAAAATAAAATTTCTTAATTTGAATGGAGAGAAAAGCACATCCCAAGCAGAGTCTCCAGAAGCTGTCGGCGTTTTTTCAGGGGTTTGTTTGTGGGGAGTTGCCCGTAAGAAGCTGTCGGTCGCCGGAATCAAAATCCCGTCGCCCGCTTCGGAAGGACGTTGAAGTATGAAATCAAACTGACCCCATATTTTTCATAGTTTAAAATGAAAGAGCACTGTACCTCAAATCTTGTATCCGTCCCGAAGGATAAACACAAGACTTGAGGATGAGGCTCGATCAAATAAAATAAGAAAAGTATGACGTCCGTTTGGTCTGCGAAACATTTATATTTGCGGACAAGTTCCCCTATTTAATATAAATGATAAAATAGGGTTTATATTAAGCTGGGTTCGGACATGCTTCCTATAAAGGAAATCCCCTATAGTTAATTACATCTTAAATGACCAAAGTCATCTAAGAAGACTCTCAATAAAGATCAAGATAATATTATCTTCAAGGGGTTTCAAAGGGTAGAACTCTTCAGTGAGATTGAACGCAGAGGTGTGAAAGGGTATTAGTTCAAATTTGGAACGTTTTATTGTAGACTCTAATGGAGGAAGAACTAGGGGATGTCAGGGATCCAGAGGCGAACCTCGGTGACTTCCCAAGCTATCCTGATGTTTGGCTTCATTTTTGAGGAGAAATATTTAGGTGTTTCATCCTGCCAATTTTATTTATTATGGCTTACATTAATGTGAAATGACCACACAAATAGCCTAGAAGATGTGAGGACTTAGGTCGTGACAAACAACAACCTCGGAATCCTAAGACGAGTTAGGGCTTATATTGTATAATAGGGTTATACAAAGGCCTAAAGATAAGGTGAGGATTTACGTTGCATAAGCAAGCAACCTCGAAGTCCTATGGCTTTGTTGTTTAAGTCTAAGGAAGGAAGATTGGTTTAGCTGGGGAAGACAGGTTTTGCTGTTGAAGATGGTCGTGCTGCCCACCATGCTAGTCCCAAGCTTCTACCGCGACAAGTTTAAGTTTTCTAGTGTGTCAAGTTATAGTGGCCCTATGGTTGAAGTTCTTTAAATTTTATGAGGGCATATTAAAGTTGATTAGAGCGACACCGGTTAGGATCCTACGGTTCCCTCGTTCTGGCACCACTATTTTCTATT
>NW_018165704.1:204806-205696 GCF_001263595.1 Phalaenopsis equestris | reverse complement strand
CTCGTTCCACCACCTGAAACTTAAAAATGCATGTGAGGGCATTTATGAAGAGCAGGAAAAGTAGAGTTCCGATAATTTTCCTAACCCTATGTCATATCTTGGCGGGTCCTTAGAAGTTTAATTAAGGATGACTTTATCAAGCAAGAGATATTAAGTTTGGTAGAGCTTCGAGGTATCCAACAGATCTAGAGAAAGAAGCAGGACCATGCTACTCTCTCGCTGCCTGGTGGAAAATCTCGAGTTCTTTTTAAATTTATTATGTTGCCTATTAATTCATCCTATATATACCCTTAATGTTCACTGAACATTGATGTCTCAATTATCCCTAAGAAAGGGGTAATTATCATTTATCATTTAATTTGAAAATTATGTGAGTGAATTCCCTTGAAGGGGAAGTTAGTGTAATTTGAACACTTAGCCAAATTTTTAATCCTAATTGGGCTTAGTGGTGCTTTAAGGATGTTTGATTTAATTATGTTTTTTTCTATAATCCTCATTTAGTCAGTTTTTATTTAGGCTAAGTCACCACTAAGCCCTTAAGGCCTAGGTGAGTGTCTTAATTAGTTTTGAAAAGGGTTAAACTTAAGTGGTCATGATTCATGATTTGGATTTTATTTGAAAATCAAAATAGGGGTATTAAATTGATTAATTGTTGACTTCAAAAGTTGTACCCCTAAGTCCAGAATCATTTAATTTTAATAAACTTCCAAATTTTTTTAATTATTTAGGAATTTATTAACTTATCTTTTTAATGAGGAAAGTGAAATTGGTTTCTACCAATTAACCCCTTGTGTTTCAGGAATCAAATGAATTGATTAAGATTAGAGGTTACCCATTCCCCTCCTTGACTTAAGCCTAAATGTTAATTAAGGCTAAATTTCCAAAATTAC
>NW_018165704.1:203216-204678 GCF_001263595.1 Phalaenopsis equestris | reverse complement strand
TTATTTTATATAATTATTTTTATGCAAAAAATAGGATTTTTCAAAGAAAATTCCTAACTTGATCAAGGTAAATTATAATCCCTTGAAATTTTTACTCGAGGTAGACTTAGATTGGAGAAGCCTTTTAATCAAATTTCATATTTTTTTGAAATCTTTTTTTTGAATTCTCTCTAGTTTATTGGAATTATTTTAAGTTCTGTGTTATTTAATAAAAATAAAATATTTTAAATGATGAAAATTGAGTTTTGTATTTTTGGAAAATCTCTCTAAGGTTAGAGGACTCAAAGGAGAAAAATTTATAATTTTTTTGATTTTTGTTTTATTTATTGGAATTATTTTAGTGAAAGCTCATTTTAGCCTTTTAAAATTATTTTTTAAGCTTTGGAATTCAATTTTTTTATTTAGAAAATTAGGAAAAATATTCTAATTGTTTCTAAGTGATTAGGAAGTAATTTAGAACATTTTCATGAGTTTTATTAATTTTGTGATTTTTATGAATTTTTACTTATTTAAATATATAAAATAGGCTAAAAATGAAGTTTTAATTTTAAATATAATTTTACTTTTATAAAATATCCTGGATCATATAGAACTCAAAAAACTAAGTATCATAATTTTTTGTGTTTTATTTTGATTTTTTAAAAATCATTTAAGTGTCAAAATTGATATTTATCTTTAAAAATCAACTTAAGTAATCAAATAAACTCAAAATATTTTGAACTTTTTATAATGAGTTATCTGGATCATGAACCACAGTGGAGATAAAAAATCAAGTCATTTAAGAGTTTATATTTTCCAAGATTAATTGTTTTAGTGATTTAGTGTTTGTAAAATTTAAGAGTATTTTAAATGAATTGACCCATGAAATTATTTCCAGAGGCTTCTCTAGTCATGGTGGACCTTTCAAAATTTTCTTAGGATTTTCTAATCAATATGCTAATTTTCATGATTATTTAAAAGAAATAATGTAGAATAACTTGAAAAATATGGATCTCTGTATAAGAACCTCCTCTGACTTTGGAAAATTAGAGAATATTGCCCTTGACAGAGGCTACAACATGCTAAAATTTCAAGCCAAGGTGATGTGCTAATACGCATGAAGAATCAAATGATTCAAAATAGTGTTTAATTAATTAAAAATAAAATATGCATCAAATGGTCTTGAAATTTCTTTCACATTGTTCTCCTCTATTAACTGAGCAAGGGGGTATTTTTATTTTATTTTTGTGATTTTTTTACACAAGGTTATGAATTTTCTAAGTTAAGGGTATTTAAATAAATAAGAAAAACCCCAATTTATCTATTTAAACCACACGTGCTGACTAGATCCTAGGCAGCTCTAAAGGCATGCGTGGTGCGCTCTGGTTGGACGCTGCCATCCACGTAACTGTTGGCAAGAAACCCTATCTGTTATGGTCTGAGCTTTATAGCAAAACATCTCCTCCGTCCGTTTGATACACGC
>NW_018165704.1:195069-203194 GCF_001263595.1 Phalaenopsis equestris | reverse complement strand
CCCCCGTCATCGTCCCTGATAGAATGATCTCGTGCCCATCCACACTAAAACCCTAAGATCTCAGACTAGACTCAACTAAATCACCTCGGGTTTGATCTTATAGACACATCTAAGTGAGACAAACATATCCATACGGTAGTCATGTAATTAAATTAAGCCTAATTAAATTGAGAATCGAAACAGTCTCGGGATGAGGTGAGGTTTTATACTTTTGCTCTGAGAAATGAAGCTTCTATCAGAGGGGTTCGCCACATTTGTTGGGGTCCAAGGAGACTAGGGATTGAGTCCCTGGTCTTGGTATAAGGCCTAAGTAGGAATTCAATCACGACCGGATTTGGGTGTTGGTCTAGAGCTATGGTAGAGGCTCTGTGGGTGGGGGATTTTATGGGGTTTTGGCTTCTTTCACTGTCGTGAAGGTTTGGGTGAAGTTCATTTTAGTTTGGTGGACTGTGGAGGTGTGTTGGGTTCTGTCCTGGTTTCTGGCAAGGTTTCAAGCTCAAAATTGAGCTCCGGCAATGGGAACTGGTGAGGGAAAATGGTTGAAATGCAGTGAGGGGATCTTAGGGAAGCTCTGTGTGAAGTTTGGAGAGGCCTCTCTAAGAAAATTTCAACACACCTACAATGGCCGTGGGAGGTGAGTTTTTATAAAAATGGCCATGGGGTGGCTCTCAGAGCACAAGTTTGGGTGCATTGTGGTGCTTAGGTGGAGGGCAGAGGAGCTCTTCAATTTGCTCTGGACCAGGGGGAGGTGGCTAGGAGCTCAGGGAACCCAAAGGAATCCATCACAACAATTTAATGCAAATGTGCTTTGATTTGGCAAAGATATCTTAAGTATGTGCATTTTTGGAAATAATTTCCCTTAATTTTGGGAACCTTTGGTCCATGGCTTGATTTAGGTGGTTTCATGGTGTTTGGACTGGTCACTAAGTTCAACTAATGGCTGGGGTGAAGTTAATTTGGTGACTTTAGGGTGGTTATGTCACATTTAGTGCATGGGTCCAAGTGGGTGCAAATGACCAAAACTTGGGTTTGGTCTAGGATAAACATGTCTTAATTACGATCATAAGGAACAACTTTGGTGAAGATTGGAAGTGGTTTTGAGCTCAATTGAAGGGTCAATTTGAGGTAATTTTGAACTTTAATCAATTTGGTCATGTTGGGCTAGGCTTGGGTCTAGCTTGGGTTAGCCTTTGGATAAGTCCAAATTGATTGTTTTTAATGGTCAATAGGGACCTCATAAAGAGTTTTCAACATGAATTGGATGCCAATTTGGAGGTTAAGAATATCAATTGGAGGAAATTTAGGGACTTAGCCAATTTGGGGCTAAATTTGGGAATTTTTGATTTAGGCCAAAATAAAATGGGTATGAGGGTTCACCAAGGTCAATTGATGGTTGATTTTGATGTATAGAAATGTTATAAATATTTTGAAACATTAATTTAGGCTAATTGACTAGGTTATGGGTCAAATTTTGTGAGATTAGGTCATATGGTCAAAATTGTGGTTTTGATTCAAATTAAAATTGGGCTCAAATCATGGACCAATTGGACTTGGATTTGGGCATATAAAAAGTGAATTTGAGTTTAGGATTGAAATTGAGGTCAATTGAGGTAAAATTGATGGACATTTGAAATGAATTTGGAGAATTTGGGCCCTTAAAAGCAAATTTGGGGGTTTTGGGTAAAGATGGTCAAATTGGCCAAATTGGGTCATGTGGTAGTTGAGAGAAATAAAATTAGGAATATGTAGGATTTATTGGGATTTTTTTGGGAATTTTTGGAATTTTTGGAATTTGGGGTCCAAGAGGGGTATTTTGGTAATTTGGGGGTGTTTTAAGGGTAAAAGGCCAAGATGGGTATTTTGGTAGAGTTGAGGTACTAATCATCACCAACAAGCCATGTACCAATGGAAACCCCATTTTGGGTCCTCTACATAGTGGTCTTAGCCAAACCATAGCCCTAGGGCTAGTAGATTTAGGGGACCATCTACATGAGTATCCCAAAAGGTCAAGGGATCTAGGCTAGAAATTTGAGTTTAGGGTTGTGAGTGAATGTGGGTGTATATTAGTGTAGTGAGTGTAGTGAGTGCCTTAGCTCCAGACCAAAACCCAAGGTTAACCTTAAGGTCCAGCAGTCCTAAGGTTGACTCATCTTGAGTTTCCCCCATAGTGACCCTACCTACTAACTGTTAGAGGTTAAGATCAACATGTGAAACTTTAAGTTGAGTAGAGAAGAGTTTGGAAGTTTGGAAAACTTTAAGTTGAGTAGAGAAGAGTTTGGAATCTCTAGTGGTGAGGGTTCCATGTCTAGTTTTCTAAGAAGGGTCAATAGGAAAACCTTAGGCTACTAAAAGAGGCTACTAAAAGGGAAAAAACTAAAGCTCAACCAAAAGTGAGGTCAACAAGCCCAGATTCTTAAGGAAGTACCTGTTAATGAAGTTCCTCACCAGGAAGAGTCAGGATTACCATAGATCTTTCCTCTTCTACAAGGGAGTAGGTTCCATCCCTTAATAGATACTAATTGGTATGAAAGTAATCGAAATATTGTTGGCACCTTACCGTCACCTCATAGACATGGTAGGGAGAAGAAGAAGCCTACTCCTATCACCCGAGTTAATACGGTTTTCCAAAAATTAGCTTCTAAAGAAGGTTGTTCAGTTAGAAAGTTACTCAAATGAGTGAGATGTGCATTATCCTCTCACATGAAGAAAGAAATCTTAAAGGACGTTAGATCTACCAGGCGATCTCAAAAATCAACTGAAGCTTTACCTGTTCGCATTCCCGTCTGGTCTGCTTGGGAAGCAGAGTTGATACCACCACTAATACCACGAATTATACTGCCACTAGACCCACAAGACGTCGACTAGTTAAGTCGATTCTAGTTCAAAAAATTCTACCAATTACGTGTCACAAGGATGTTCTTAAAACTTCAAAGGAAAATACAAAAAGTTACCTAGTACCTTATCTGGTCGGCACCATGGGGAGCATACTTCTCTTCAACATGCCAATGTTTCTGCTGAGAAACTCTCTTTCAAGAAATCACCGTCAAAGAAAAGGGTATGTATACCAAAGGTTGCCGTACCGATATGGTCCAGCAAGCCCGTAGGGCAGGATCATAGAAAGAAGCCAGGGCCCGAAGTATCCCACATTGTCGTAGCAATTGCTAGCGAGATGGAGAAACAAGTGGAGGATATCCAGCCAAGTCCTCCAGATCACAAGAAAGATGCTACAAGAATCAATGCAAGAATCAATGATTGAAGAAAAGGTCAAAAATCTCAAGGTCAAGATTTCTTAGTTAGCCCGAGAACATGGAGTTTCCATTGATGATGATGAAGATTTTGAATTCAATGATTACCTTGAGGATGATTTAATGAATGTCCATGTCATCGAGACCAGAGCCATTGCATCTGTACGCAAAGCTCACCCTGTCTTCAAAGAGAATACTGTAGATGAGTTGTGTAGGGCTATTTTCTTAAGAGACAATCAAATTAGTCAAATAGAGAAAAGAATGGAAGAGATGGCCGCTGTCATGACTGCCATGGCTACAGTTTAAGGACAGTCTCAACCACCACACTTAGCCTCTCCAGAAGTCAATCAATCAGAGATTATACACATTACAGATGAAAGGAGAGAAGCCACCTCAACAAATAGAGATGATCAAGTTCCATGCCAGGAAAGGAATTTAAACAAATGGTCGAGCATGTTTGGGAGGACTTAGCCAAATCTAAGGGTGGTCCATTGGTTTTAAAGGGTAGAACTTACCAAGAGGAGTTCGATGCCGTACCCTACGCTGAGGGCTTTGTGTGCCAATCTTTAAGATATTTGATGAGACTAGAAATCCCAGGCCAATATCATGTGTCTATTGAAGATCTTGTAGTAGAGAAGCAGAAGCCCAACGAGACTTTAGTGGACTAAATTTTGAGGTGGAGAAACCTTAGCATAAAATGTGAACCTCAGCTACAGAAACATCATGCAATTGAGATCTTACTCAAGAGCATCCATGGGCTAGTAGCTTTCATGCTCAAAGGACTCACCATTAAATCTTTCGAGAAGCTACTCAACAAAGCCAACAATTTTCAAGAAGAAGTCAAACATATGGATTCTCATGAGAAGGCCGAGAAGTTCAAGATGACCAGAGTATTTGAAAAGAAGTCCGGAATAGTTGCAATGATTGATAAAGGAAAACAACTAATGAAAGTACATGCAGAAAATTCCCATCAGTTGTCTTCATAGCAAGCTTGACAACAGACACAACAATATGGCCAGTGAAGCCAATGACCGCCTCAGGGAGGAACACAATGGGCAGAGAATAAAAGAATATCTTTGGTAGATTGATAGAAAGCAATGTATTCCTTCAAAGACGAAGCGATATTCAAGATGTTCAAAAGTCTGATGAAGAAGCCTGAGTTCAGATTACCAGATCCAAAGAAACCCAAAGAGCTTGACAAGAAAGATCAACCAAATTATTGCCTGTATCACATATTGTTTGGACACACTATAGAGGAATGTTTCGTCTTCAAAGATTGGATCGAGAAAAATCTTAAAGAAGGGAATATAACGTTCCCGATAGAATATTTAATAGAGCCTGAAAAAGGTTCCATAAATATGATTTCGGCTGAGCTAATATCTCCGATTGATTTGTATACTAGTAGGGATTAATGAAGTACAACTTGGAACAAGGTCAAGAGGGTCCTAAACCAGATCCAGTCTACTTCAAGACAAACCTCCATTCAGATTCTTCAGCCTGCTAAGCCCGAGATGAAGATTTCACTAGAAGAACCGTCATCATCAAAGAAGAAGAAGAAGATAAAGAACACCACAAAGACTGATAGTACAGGGGGGTAGGTTAGGGGCTGCCTCTGCTAGATTAGTTGTATCAGATTTGGGGAAGAACGATATTTTTATATTTAGTGCTTTTCTTCTACAAAAACTCTAGTTATCTTTTTAAATTGTTATTGTTTTATCAAAATATTAAAAATACCAAAAATATTTAAATTTTCATTACTGCAAAAATCATCTTTAGTTTAGATAATTATCTTTTTATTAAAAATAGAAAGTTTGTTGTTCAATAGTGCATATTACGTATTCTCCCTGTGGGTTCGATATTCAGGTCTTAATCAAAAAGTCATATATTACTTGATAAAAATACGTATACTTGCATAGTATCCCAATATATATAAATTAAAAGTTAAATTCTTATTCTTCTTCAGGATCAAGTTTTTGGTTTTGTTGTAAAGTAAGGAAATATAAGTGAATATAACTTGAATTATTATTGTACTTTTCATATTAGAAGTATCTAGGGATCAAGTTTTTGGCGCGGTTTCCGGGGATTAAAATCTTCAAGTAGCAGTGTCATCTTCTTAAATTCTACATATAAAGAAAGAATATCGATATCAATAACCTTCACAGATGAAGACTTGCTGCTCGGTACCTCCGACCACAATCGTCCACTCTATATCATATCTCCGTTAACCCGTTAACATCAGCAGATTCATGTTGTCCAGAGTTTTGGTAGATCCTGGAGCATCACTCAACTTAATGAGTCTACGGACATTGGACAATTTGGACATTGAAGATCAGAGCTTATAACCAATAAGATAAAATGATGTTAAGAGGATTCAACCAAAATGGGAAAAAAGCCCTTGGATCGATTATCAATTACATTGCTTATGATTCAATTACATTGCTTATGATGGTTGGAGAACTAGCAACAACCGCTAAATTCCATATCATCGACGCCTTCAATGCTTTCAATGCTTTACTTGGTTGACTGTGGATTCATGAACACAACATGGTTCCATCATCTCTACACCAAAGCATTATGTACTATAAGGAAGGACAAGAACATTGCATCTAGGGAGATTTACAACCATTTTCAGTTTATGAAGTTAACATTCATGAAGATGCTGCCTACTATGCACGTCCAAGGAAAACTTTCTTCTCTCGTGAAATTAAATTTTTGAATTACAATGTAAATGAGTTACAATGGCAGGACCATTCAACTCTTCCTCAGTAATCTTCCACCACTCTCTTGCAACGAGTTGGTGGGGGTTCTTTTAGTTCGCACACCCAAGGTCAAGGCCAAGGATGTGGACGAGGAAAATAAATTTAATTATTAAACGGACTAGGACAACCATCAACATTGATGATGAAGAAAGTTCTGAAGATGAAGTAATGATGACAAAATAGAAGAAACCTCAGTACGAGATATCCTGAGAAGATATAGAGAAAAACGAATATGAGACAATGTATAATCGAATAAACCACTATGTGAACACCTTGACCCGTACTCCGATTCTCCCTCAAATGGTTGGGAGTTTAGAGGTTAAGGAAGTCCGTAGCACTGGTTCAAAGCTGATCAAATTTTACGTGCTTCTACTTCTAATAATCTTGAAAATCTTGTAAATTTAGATGAAGATCCCAATAAATTAATGGAATTTCCTTTTGGTTACTTTTTGCCTTATGTACAAAAGTTAATTCAATAGGGACATTTGCCAAAATAGATGCTAAAATATAAATTACAACTTTTTAAAAAAATTATGAGATGTTAAAAGTCAAACTCCCAACTCGAAAAAGGGTATCAGATTTGGTACAGTCGAACTAGTCGATGATTCAAAATTTTGCATGGTTGTCACTAATAAATTGAAAGAGGATTGCCTTGATATAGAGGATGAATCTACTGATCAGCTAATAGAAGTGGCTCCGCCAGAATTTGAGAAGGAAATCAAGTCAAATGTCGATGAATTGAAGGAAATTAACCTCGGGACTGAAGAGCATCCCCCACCTATGTTTATAAGTTTTCTACTCAACGATGAAGAATCTATAGAGTTGATTAAACTTTTAACAGAATTAAAATATTGCTTCCCATGGAGTTATGATGAAATGCCAGGAATGTCAGCAGAAGTTGCAGTTCATAAACTTAGGGTGGCCCCCCGTAAAAAAAGCTCCTAGAAGAATGCACCTCGAGATAGAGTAGCAAGTCATTGTCGAGGTGAAGAAGTTAATAGACGATAAATTGTAAGAGAAGAGCAATACTCCACGTGGTTAGTGATCCTGACTTAATGCTTATGCACAATAAAACAATAGTTCTGATGGTATTTTTCACTTATATTTCCTTATTTTGAAACAAAACCAAAAACGAACCCGATTTTCTTCCCCTTTGTTTAAAAAAGAATTTAACTTTTTAATTTATATATATTTTATTGGGATACTACGGAAGTATACGTATCATTATCAAGTAATATAGGACTTTTTGATTAAGAATTAAATATCGAACCCACTGGGAAGATTATGCAATATGCACTTTTTAGAAAGTTTTTTTATTTTTAAAAAGATAATTACTTAAACTAAAAATAATTTTGTAGGAATTTAAAATTAAATATTTTTGGTATTTTTGATATTTTAATGAAACAGTAACAAATTAAAAAAGATAACTAAATTTTTTTCTAAATTTTTTTTAGAAGAAAAGTACTTGATATGAAAATATCTTTCTTCTTATCATGATCAGTAATAATTATATAAATTCTGTTGTGCCAAATAGAAGCAATAATATTCTTTACCCTTACTAGGGATGCTATAAAGAACATTGACTAATTTTAGGTTTGAATAGTTCTGAAGACCGGCTAGGCAAGGAAGATACTATCTCTCACTCTAGAGTTCCCTCGATTCCCTCTAATCACTAAAAAAAAAATAACAAAAAGGATAAAGTAAATAAAAAGTGGTTCGAGAAAATCTCTCCGAACTAATGATCATACTTTCCCAAGACCGAAATGGGTAAAGCATGCCAACGGCAGAAAGGTAATATGGTCCAAGAGGGACATGGACACATTACTGATGTGTGAATATAATATTTCGTGATTTAAATGGAAAGAAAAAATAGTCCCCAGCGGAGTCGCTAGAAGCTGTCGACACAATTTTTTCTTAAGGTGTTGCCCATTAGAAGCTGTCGGTCACCAAAATTGAAAGCCCATCACCCGCATCGGAAAGAAATTAAATTTACATATATATATATGTAGTTTAGAAAAATATGAAATCAAACTAACCCCATATTTTGCATAGTTTAAATGAAAGAGCGCTGTACCTCAAGTTAGGTAACTATCCTGAAGGATAAACACAAGACTTAAGGAT
>NW_018165704.1:194294-194992 GCF_001263595.1 Phalaenopsis equestris | reverse complement strand
TTGGACATGCTTCCTATAAGGGCAAGCCCCTATAGTTAATTACATCTTAAATGACCAAAGTCACATAAGAAGACTCTTGATAAAAATCAGGAAATATTATCTTCAAGGATTTTCAAAGGGTAGGACTTTTCAATGAGATCGGATGTAGAGGTGTGAAAGGGGATTAGTTCAAATTTAGAACATTTTGTTATAAAGTTTGAAGGAGGAAGAACTAGGGGATGTCATGGATCCAGAGGAGAACCCTAGTGACTTCCCAAGCTATCCTAATGTTTGGCTTCATTTCTAAGGAAAAATATTTAGGTGTTTCATCATGACAATTTTATTAGTTAGGGCTTACATTTATGTGAAATGATCACATAAATAGCCTGGAAGATGTGAGCGTTTAGATAGTGACAAACGACAACCTCGGAATCTTAAGATGAGTTAGGGCTTATATTGTATAGCAGGGTTATACAAAGGCCTAAAGATAAGGTGAGGATTTACGTTGCATAAGCAAGAAACCTCAAAGTACTATGGCTTTGTTGTTTACATCTAAGAAAAGAAGATTGGTTTAGCTGAGGAAGACAAGTTTTGCTGTTGAAAATGGTCATGTTGCCCACCATGCTAGCTCCAAGCTCCTTGTCGCGACGAGTTTGAGTTTTCTAGTGTGTCAAGTTATGATGTCAAATCAGGTGGCCCTATGGTTGTAGTTCCTTAAA
>NW_018165704.1:190711-194034 GCF_001263595.1 Phalaenopsis equestris | reverse complement strand
TTTGTGATTAAATTTTGAGTTGTTTTATATTTTGAATATTGTGGCGGTGAATTTTATCTTGGTTGATTTTAGTTTTGGTTTTGGGTATGTGGCTATCCTAATGGTTTTAGTTTTCATGCAGGATGTCGTCGTTGTTTAACATGTAAATTTGCAGACATAAAAGTACAGTATGAAAGTACAAGAAAGACAATGCTGAAAATTGTAAAAACATACCTGACGAGTCTTCTCGTTCCACCACCTGAAACTCAAAATGCATGTCAGAGCAATTTATATAGAGGTAAAAAGTAAGGTTTTGGCAGTTTTCCTAACCCTATGTCATATCTTGGTGGGTCTTTAGGGATTTAATTAAGGATTATTTTGATAAGCGAAACGATGCTTAATAATTCATCCTATAAATACCCTTAATGCACAGTGAGAACTGATGTCTCAATCATCCCTGAGAATAGAGTAATCATCACTTGTGATTAAATTTAAGAATTCTGTGGGTGAAGTCCCTTAAAGAGGCAAGTTAGTGTTATTGGAACACTTCATCAAATTTTAACCTTAATTGGGCTTGTAGTGTTTGAAGGATTTTTTAATTTTTAATTATATTTACTTTTCTAATCCTCACTTAAATGAAACTTGTTTTAGCCTATGTCACTGCTAAGCCCTTAAAACCTAGGTGAGTGTCCTAATTAGTTTTGAAAAGGTTAGGCTTTAGGTGGTCATGATTCATGATTTGAATTTTATTTGGAAATCAAAATAGAGGTATTAAATTAATTAATTATTGACTTCAAAATTCATACCCCTAAGCCCTAAGTTCATATTATTTTAATAAACTTCCAAATTTTACTAATTTATAACTCTATTGACTTATCTTTTTAATTAAGAAAGTGAGGTTAGTTTGTACCAATTAACCCCTTGTGTTTCAAACATCCAAATTAAGATCAGAGGTTACCCATTTCCCTCCTTGAATTAAGCCTAAATGTTAATTAAGGCTAAATTTCCAAAATTACATATTTGCCCCTAAGGCTCTAACACTTCATAATTTGTCAATTTCAATTCAAATTACTTTAAAATTTTTATCCCACCTCTTTCATGGGTCAATTAAGACATCAAAGGAGAAACTGTAATTTTTCAAAATTTAATTTCATTTATACAATTATTTTCATGCAAAAATAGGATTTTTCAAAGAAAATTCCTAACTTGATCAAGGTAGATCCTAATTCCTTGAAATTAATATTGGAGGTAGGATTTTTACTTGAGGTTGACTTAGACTAGAGAATACTTTGGACCAAATTTCATGATTTTTTGGATTTTATTTGACTTTTAAGAATTATTTTAAGTTATAGCGTATTTATTAAATATAAAATATTTTAAATGAGGAAAACTAAGTTTTGTATTTTTGAAAAGTCTCCCTAAAGTCAAAGAACTCAAAGATAAAGATTTTATATTTTTCTGAATTTTATTTGATTTATTGGAATTATTTTTAGTGAAAACTCATTTTTAGCCTTTAAAAAATTATTTTTAAACTTTGAAATTCAGTTTCTTTATTTAGAAAATTAAGAAAATTCTAATTGTTCCTAAGTGACTGGAAGCAATTTAGAACATTTTCATGAGTTTTATTATTTTTGTGATTTTTATGAATTTTTAATTATTTAAATATTTAAAATAGCCTAAAAATTAAGTTTTTATTTTTAGAAATTATCCCTGATCACAGAGAACTCAAAAAACCAAGTTTTATAATTTTTTTAGTTATATTTTGATTTTTAAAAATCATTTAAATTCCAAAAGTGATGTTTATCTTTAAAAATTAATTTATGTTATCAAATGAACTCAAAATATTTTGAAGTTTTTATGGTGAGTTCTATAGATCATAAATAACAATGGAGATAAAAAATCAAGTTATTTAAATGTTTATATCCTTCAAAATTAATTATGTTAGTGATTTAGTGTTTGTGAAAATTAGGTGCATTTTAAATGACTTAACTCATGAGAATTTTCTTAAAGATTCTCTGGTCATAGTAAACCTTCCAAAATTTTCTTGGATTTTTCTAAGTAACATGCAAGTTTCCATGATTATTTTAAGCAAATAATGCACATAAACTTGAAAAATGTGTTTCTCTGTCTAGGGACCTCCTCTGACTTTGAAAAAATCAAAAAATGTTCCCCTTGATAGAGGCTAAAACATGCCAGAAATTCAAGCTATGCTGATAAGTCTATATGCTGATAAGTCTACATGTACATGTATGGAGAATCAAAACATTCAAATCAATATTTAATTAATTAAAAATAAAATATGCATCACATGGACTTAAAATTATTTCCACATTATTCTCCTCTGTTCAATGAGGAAGAGGTTATTTTTATTTTATTTTTATGATTTTTCTACACCAAGATATAAATTTTTTAAGTTAGGGGTATTTAAATAAACAGAAAAAATTTTTATGTATCTATTTAAACAATGCATGCTGACTAGATCCTAGGCAGTTCCGAAGGAACACGTGGAGCGCTCTGATTGAACGCCGCCATCCACGTAGCTGTTGACTCAGCCCGCGTTTATGTTTTGAAGCGCTGCCCGACTTGATCTCCTCTGTCCATTTGATACACGCTTGATCAAAAGTCTCCCCGTCATCGTCCCCAATAGAGTGATCCCGTGACCGTCCACACTAAAAACCTAAGATCTCAGCCTAGACTCAACTAAATCACTTTGGGATTGATCCTATGGACTCGTCTAAGTGAGACGAACACATCCATATGGTAATCATGCAATTAAATTAAGCTTAATAAAATGGAGAGTCAAAATAGGCTCGAGAGATGGAGAAGTTTTATACCTTTGCTCTGAGAAGTGAAGCTTCAATCAGAGGGTCTTGGCACGTTTGTTGGGGTCCAAGGAGGCTAGAGATTAAGCCTCTTGCTGTGGTGTAAGGCCTAGGAATGAATTCGACCAAGCTCGATTTCAGGTGTTGGTCTAGAGCTGTGAAGTGATTGGAATGGGCTGTGGAGGTCTCAAGGAAGCTCTGTGAGTGATTTGGGAAGCTCTCTCTGAGAAAATTTTAGCACACCTCCCATGGCCGTGGAGGTGAGTTTTTATAAAAATGGCCATGGGGTGGCTCCCAGGGCACAAGTTTGGTGCATTGTGGCGCTTAGGTGGAGGGCAGAGGAGCTCTACAGTTTGATTTGGATGAGCTGGCCTCTAGGTTTGATTTGGGTGAAGTTCCATGGGGGTGGCTCTCAATTTAGCCAATTTAGCCATTTTCCGGCCACTAAGCCGGCCGGCCGGCCAGGGGGAGGTAGCTAGGAGCTCAAAAAAATTCGGGGAATATGTCACAGCACTTTAATGG
>NW_018165704.1:157996-190665 GCF_001263595.1 Phalaenopsis equestris | reverse complement strand
TTTTTGGTGAAGGGTTGAAGTGATTTTGGGTTCAATTGGTAGTTCAATTTGAGGGATTTTTGAGATTTGGCCAATTTGGGCATGTTGGGCTAGACATTGGTCTAGGTTGGGCTAGGCTTGGGCTGAGTCCAAATTAAATGGTCCACATGATCAAGGGAGGTGTTTTGAAAATTTTTCATGAAGGGATGAAGTGGAAATTTTGGGGTTAAGGTCCTCAATTTGGGGAAATTTTGAGACATGGTCAATTTGGGGCAAATTTGGGGCTTTTGGACAGGTTGAAATCAAATGAAATTTATGTCCTAACAAGGCCAATTGAAGGTTAAATTTGATGTGTATAAATGTTATGAAGATTTTTCAACACAAATTGTGGCCAATTGAGTGGGCTATGGGTTCAGTTTGATAGAACCAAGTCATGGGGCCAAAATTGGGGTTTTGATCTAAATCAAAATTGAGTTCAAATCATGGATCAATTGAGCTTAGATTTGGTTTAGATTGGTCATATGAAGAGTGAATATGAGTTTATAATTGAAATTGGGGTAAATTGAGACCAATTGGATATACATTTGAGGTGATTTGGGGAAAATATGGGCCGTTAAAGGGCAATTTGGGGGTTTTGATCAAAGATGGTTAAATTAGCCAAATTTGATCATGTGATAGTTGAGAAAAATGAAATTAGAAATATTTGGGAGGTTTTGGGAATTTTTGGGATTTTTTGGAATTTTCAAAATTTTTTGCCAAAGAGGGGTAAGGAGGGGTATTTTGGTAATTTGGCCAATTTTGGTGATTTTGGGTAATTTGAGTGTTTTCAAGGTGTTTGAAATGATTTTGAACAAGTTTGGGTATTTTGGCTAGATTTGGAGATTTTGGCCAAATTTGGAGTCCCAAAGGTATCTGGGTAATTTGGGGGAATTTAGGGGCAATAGGGTAGGTTGGGTATCTTGATAGAGTTAGATTGCCAACCATCATAAGTAAGCCATGGATCAATGGAAACCCCATTTTTGGGTCCTCTATGTAGTGGTCTAAGCTAAACCCTAGGGCTAATGGGTTTAGGTAAAGGGATCACCTACATGAGTCTCCCAAAGTATCAAGGGACCAAAGCCTAGAAGTTTAAGTTTAGGATTGTGAGTGATTGTGAGTGCAAATATGTACCTTAAGCCCTAGAACAACACCCAAGGTCCAGCAGTCCTAAGGGTGACTCATCTTGAGTTTCCCCCATAGTGACCCCACCTACTAAGTGCTAGAGGTTAGGACCAATATCTGGAACTTCAAGTTGAGTAAAGAGGAGTGTAGAATTTCTAATGGTGAAGGTTCCTTATCTATTTTTCTAAGAATGGTCAATAGGAAAGTCCTATAGCTAGACCTTAGGCTACTAAAGAGGAAAAATTAAACCTCAACCAAAAGTGAGGTCAACAGGTGGTTACAACCACCTACTAAGCCAATTGGTGCCTCAAAAACCTCTTCGAAATTCATGAAAACCAATTTTACTCTTCGAGTAACTACCACTGGCGCTTAAGCGAGGGGTCTCGGCGCCTAAGCGCAGCCTTCTCTGTTTAACCGGCGCTTAGGCGCCAAAACTCTTTTGCACAATCTCTTTTGGCTTAAGCGCCAGATCTAATGCTTAGGCGCCAAAACTCTTTTGCACAATGTTTATTTGATCTGCTCCAAATTTGATCCATTTTCACTCCTTTAAGCATTTTTTTCCATTTTTACTTGTATCTGCAAGAAAAACACAAAAATACCTTCCATTAAAGTGCAATATCTTAAAAATAGGTATAAAAATGTGTCTAAAAATACTATATATTTTAGGTGTATCAGTTAGCTAACATTGTACCGATTAAGAAGAAAAATGGACAAATCCGTGTATGTGTTGACTTCAGAGATTTGAACAAAGCGTGTCCAAAAGATGAATTTCCGCTGCCAATACCAAAAATGTTGGTGGACATTACTTCGACACATGAAATTATTTCATTTATGGATGGATCATCAGGGTACAATCAAATCAAGATGGCTCCATAAGTTGCAGCACTTACAGCCTTCAGGACACCTATCAGGATTTTTTGCTACACAGTGATGCCGTTTGGGTTAAAGAATCTCGGAGCAACATATCAACGAGCTATGATGAAGATTTTTGATGATCTCATTCACAATAAAGTGAAATGCTATGTGGATGATTTGGTAATCAAGAGTAAATAAAAAATAAACCATTTGTACGATTTCAGGATCGTGTTCGAACAGTTACAACGATATGACCTTAAGATGAATCCCTTAAAGTGCGCCTTCGGCGTTACCTCCGAGAAATTTCAAGGATTCATTGTCCGTCATCAGGGAATCAACATCAACTGATATAAGATTAAAGCTATCTTGGAAATTCCTCCTCTCAAAACCTTGAAACAACTATGTTCCTTTCAAAGGACGTTGGCATATCTAAGACGCTTTTTTTCTAATCTCTCACGTAGGTGTCAGCCCTTCTAGGACTTAATTAAAAAGGATGCCAAATTTGTTTGGGAAGAGAAATGACAGTGAGCCTTCAAGGACATTAAGAAATACTTAATGAAACCTCCTGTTTTGGCAGTCCCTATCTCGGGAAAATCATTGATAATTTATGTCGCGGCCTTAAATGACTCTCTCGAAGCCCTCTTAGCCCAAGCTAATGACGAGGGTAAGGAATACAGACTATACTACTTGACTCGTCGTTTAATACCGATGGAGATAAGGTATCCAACAATTGAGAAGCATTGTCTAGCATTAATTTTCATTTCCCAGAAACTCAGACATTACATGCTTTCTCATAGGATTACCCTAATTTCAAAAGTTAATCCGTTGCAATATGTTGCAATATTTGATAACCGTTGCAATATTTGATAACCCGACCAACACTCTTTAGACGTCTAGCAAGATGGTTGATGATTTTTAATATAAATTTTGTTTCCCTCCATGCTATCAAGTGACAGATTTTAGCAGATTTTATCGCTGCACACCCACTTCCAGCTGGGTCCCCTCTTAATGACGAGTTACAAGATGAGCAGGTGTTACAAATGGAATTCTCTAGTACGCAATGTTGGGATATGTACTTAGACGGAGCTTCGTCAGCTAGAAAAGACAAAGGATTAGGAACAATTATACCAGGCAAAGCAGGTATTGGTTTGGTTTTCATCACACCAGATAAGGGTATGTTGAGGTTCTCATACCACCTGACAGAGCCGTGTACAAATAACGAAGCGAAATATGAAGCCTTAATCACCGGATTGGAGTTATCAATCTCGATGAAAATAATGGATATTGTCATCCATGGTGACTCTCAACTTATCATCCAACAAGTCGTTGGACAATATAAGATTTTGAAACCAAGGTTAGCAGAATGCCATCAGTACATGATGAAGCTACTGGAGTAGATTCCTAATGTGACTCTCTACTGAATTCCTCAAGAAGATAGTGCCCATGCTGATGCTCTAGCAAAACTTTCAAAAGAATTAGCATGTCTTCTGGAGGATTCCCTTGACATCACAACACAAGGATGACAGGCTTTGTCTCGAATCGACCTCGACAATCTACACAAGCTCGGAAGAGAAGAAGAAACGATGATTACGATTGCTGATATCAATGAAGATTGGCGTAAGACATTAATAGAATATTTGCAAACTGAAAAGCTGTCAGAAGACAAGTTAGCAGCACACCACATCATAAGAAGGGCTATGTCATTCGCCTTAGTGGGTGATGTCCTCTATAGAAGATCATTTGATCAGATGTGGCTACGATGTTTGAGCAGAGGCAAAGCCCAAAATATTGTCAAAAAGGTACACGCCAGATTGTGTGGTGCTCATCAGTTAGAGCCAAAGATGAAAGTGAAGATCAAAAGACTCAGATATTATTGGCCGGTAATGATGTCCGATTGTATGGATACAACTAGAAGATGTCACCAATGCCAAGTGCATGGGGTTCTCTTGCACCAACCTCCAAATGTGCTACACCCAACAGTTACCTCGTGGCCATTCGAGTGTTGGGGCACAGACATAATAGGTCTGATAGACCCTACGTCTTCCAAAGGACACATATTTATACTTACCGCTACAGATTAATTTTCCAAATGAGCAGAGGTAGTGTGTTTACGAGAGGTTACAGTAGAGCACATCCTTCAGTTCTTCAAAAGCCAAGTCGTCTGCAGTTTTGGAGTTTCGTGCAGAATAATCTCCAACAATGGGATAGCCTCCAAAAGCACAAAAATAAAAAAATTTTGTCAAATGGCACGGGATAGACTGGAGATACTCTACGATCTACTATCCCACAATAAATTGCCTAGTTGAGGCCTTCAACGAGACACTGGTATATATTTTGAAGGAGATACTGGATGAAAACAGTAGAGTTTAGCATAACAGATTTCTAGAAGCTTTTTGGGCCTACTAGAAAACGTTCAACACTCCCACTCAATGTACATCCTACAAGCTTGTATACGGTTCCAAGGCCGTACTACTGCTAGAGGTCCAGACATCGTCTCTCAGAGTTGTTATTGCCAATAAACTTACAATAGAAGAAAGTGCAAAAATCAAACTTGAAGAATTGGAAAGTCTTGAAGGAAAATGACTAGAAACACAACAAGATCTGAAGCTTTACCAAACAAAGATGGTACAAGCTCGTGAGAAATTGGCCACCCAAGGACATTCAAAGTTGGTGACCTCATTCTTGTTATCAAAAGGCCTATTCTTGCACGCCGCAAGATAGGTGGAAAATTCGAGCCAACTTGGGAAGGACCATTTGTTGTAGAAAAGTCTACACAGGAGGAGCCTACTAGCTAGTGGATTTTTGAGGTGAAAGACCCATCTTGCCAATCAATGGACGATACTTGAAGACATACCATGCAACTTGACGCTGCTTAGAATTTCCTTTTTAAAATTTTGATTATTATGGGGTTATTTATTTTTGCCAAACGTCTATGCCCGGGTCCAAAATTTTGTAATAAAATTAACCTGAATAAAATGAGAACTTTTGAAGTTACACACTTTAATTTTCTCTTTTCTACCTTAAAATTTTGGTATTTTACTATATTAAAAAATATATATATATACACATAAATAATTTTTTCAACAATATAAAATAAAATTTTCTCTAATAAAATTTTTTTTTTTGTTCTTGTTCCTGCTAAATTTCAGCGCGCTGATGTTTTTCCTATCGTCTGCATAGAAAATGTCAGGCTAGAAGCTGATTTTTGCTTTTAAAGAAGGCTAGAATCTCGTACTTAACGAGGAAAGGGCACTGCAGGGTGGCACCATAGACTTTGACATGGACTTTAGTCAAGTCGACATGGACTATGAGGGTCCCCTGATGGATGTGGTTAGTCGTCGAGAAAAAAGAGGGGCTACCATCGCTGTTTAAAAGTCAGCACCAGGGAGAATTCCTCACTAAAGGGAAAAAAATGTGATAATACAACAAGATTCGATGGAGGGGACTAGTTGCCTGCTATCTATGATAATTGCACCAACCGGAGGCCTAGTCGCTGCTAATGACGAAAGACTGTCAAACGCAATGCTGCGAAGAACTCAACGCAGAAATGCCAACCACCAAAAACATAGAGCTTTCTTGGGTGAAGAAAGAAGACACTAACAGGAGGCAAAAAGTTTACTTACCCCTATTCCTGAGGAGAAAATCTATGATCCAGACATGAGAGAGACTTCCTCCAGCTTGCCCACCACAGAGGATGAGTCTGAGTTTGCTACAGAGCCGAAGATACCGGGAGTTTCAGATAATCTTTTTGCGGGTTGCTTGACATGCAACAGCAAAATTCTCACATGTACACCAGCTACAGGGGCATTTGTGGAATGCCTGGACTGTAATTTTCTCCACCTAAAATGCTACAGTACTCTAGAGGAGTACACGTCTGCCGATGACAAATTTCAGGTCACCGATCACCCAATGGAGGAATCATATATTCCGCTGGATACAGAGACAACACCAACCTAGATTCGTATCATTATTGAAATGAGCGAGCATCCTCGACAACCACCAATCATCACCATGGCAGAATACTACAAAATGAGTAAAGTGAACAAAAGGGAATTTGAATTCTATGAAGAAGTTCAAGGAAGGTTCAATATATACTGGAAGGCTTGGAACTGTATACCAGAGTCTTCTTCGAAAGGGATGAAAGAAGTATTCTCGACTGCATCTTTGATTTAAGAGACAGGGGTCTAGCAGACCTTTTGATGGAAGGAATTTATTCTGAGCCACGAAAATGGATGCATGGAAAAGGCAAAATCACAATATAATGTGGTTGCTATTACAATTTCACCCAAGACAGACAAGGAAATCCCCCCCGGGAATTTGAGATACGATGAGGTGGATCCGCTACCTCCCATGATAAAATGGATGACCAAGAGAAAGGTCCGATGAAGCATACTTCCAGCCGAATGTATTCCTAAGAGCTGTATCATTAATATATACGATGAAGGTGACTGCATTCCCCCACATATAGACCATCATGATTTTGTGAGACATTTTTACACGGTCTCCTTCATGAGAAAAAACAACATTTTATTTGGAAAAGAAATAGATGTCATTGGGCCAGGCGAGTTCAAAGGATCCGTGGAGATTCCGCTACCAGTGGGTTCAGTGCTGGTTCTTAAAGGAAATGGAGCAGACATCGCTAAACATTGCATTCTAGGGGTATGACGCCATAGGGTTTCTGTAACTTTCTGAAGAATGGATGACAACAAAATGCCATAAGGATTCCAGGAAGATCCGGAGTTGGAAGAGCTACTGCCTTACGATCTATGAGAGGGTAGCTCCTCTAAGCACATGCAAAGGGAACTCTTATCCTGGAGCATGGCTTAGTAGGTCAACTCGATCAGGAGCTCACCCTAGAAGAGATGGACACTCAGGGGATACCTTTTGTATTGCGTTTTGACACAGCAGATATGATCATATATGTACCAGATATGCTCAGCTTGTGATTTGTACCCAACATTAGATATCTTCAGATGTAATTTGATGCATTCGACATATTGTTCCTTTTGAGGCTTTGACCTGTACTCAATCTATAACACTTATTGAAGCAGATTAATGAAATCTCTTTCAGAATTTTGCCTATTTGTTCAATTTCCTTTTCATGTGATGGATAAAAAGCCATATAACCATACGTTGGTTCTAAACTACAAAGAACAAAGAACAAAACAATAAAAACTTAATAATAAAGTTCAAATAAAACACTCTTTTGAAAATCAATCAACCAATGAAAATTAAATTTTGAAAAACATGTTTTGAAAATTAAACGTGATAAAAATAACAAGAAAAATGAAAATAAATCTATTATGTTGTTTCTCTCAATTTTGAGGTCTCTTACTCTTTGCTCGAGGAGCACGGCCATCTTTATCTGCACTAAATCTCACAAAATTTCACATATCTTCCTCACCAATGTTAGCACTATCACATGACACATATCTATGGGTTCAATACCAAAAACTCTCAATTCTCATTTCAGAATTAGTCCCAAACTTCTGTTTCCTTCCTTTCGAGGTCGGTTCCTCGCTTTCGATCCTTTTTCTCACAATGATTCCTAAATTTCAATTCTCATTTTGGAATCAGTCCCTAACTTATGATTCCTTCCTTTCGAGGTAGGTCCCTAACTTTCGATCCTCTTTCTAAGATTGATCCCTAAATTTTAATTCTCATTTCAGAATCAGTCCCTAATTTTTGATTCCTTCCTTTCGAGGTGAGTCCCTAACTTTCGAACCACTTTCTGAGATTGATCCCTAAATTTCAAATCTCATTTAGGAATCAATCCCTAACTTCTGATTCCTTTCTTTTCCTTTCTTTCGAACTTCTGATTCCTTTCTTTCGAGGTTGGTCCCTAACTTTTGATTCTCTTTCTGAGATTGATCCCTAAATTTTAATTCTCATTTTGGAATCAGTCTCTAACTTCTGATTCCTTCCTTTCGAGGTCTGTCCCTAACTTTCGACCCTCTTTCGGAGATTGATCCCTAAATTTCAATTCTCATTTCGGAATCAGTCCCTAACTTTTGATGCCTTTCTTTCGAGGTCGGTCCATAACTTTTGATCCTCTTTCTGAGATTGATCCCTAAATTTCAATTCTCATTTTGGAATCATTCCCTAACTTCTGATTCCCTCTTTTCAAGGTCGGTCTCTAACTTCTGACCCTCTTTCTGAGATTGATCACTAAATTTCAATTCTCATTTTTTGGAATCAGTCCCTAAATTATGATTCCCTCCTTTTAAGTTTGGTCCCTAACTTCTAACCCTCTTTCCTGACTCTCTTTCTAAGATTGATACTTAAATTTCAATTCTCATTTTTAGAATTAGTCCCTAAATTTTGATTCCCTTCTTTTGAGTTCGGTACCTAAATTTTGACTCTCTTTTGAGATTGCTACTTAAATTTTACTTCTTATTTTTGGAATCAGTCCCTAAATTCTAATTCCCTCCTTTTAAGGTAGGTCCCTAACTTCCGATCTTTTTTCTGAGATTGATCCCTAAATTTCAATTCCCATTTTAGAATCAATTAATCCCTAACTTCTGATTCCTTCCTTTTGAGGTAAGGCCCTAACTTCCGATCCTTTTTCTGAGAATGATCCCTAAATTTCAATTCTCATTTCAAAATCAGTCCCTATTTTCTAATTCCTTCCTTTCGAGGTATTGATACTTAAATTTCAATTCTCATTTTTGGAATCAGTCCCTAAATTCTGATTCCCTCCTTTCGAGATCACTACCTAAATTCTGACTCTTCTTTTCAAGATTGATACCCATATTTCAATTCTTATCTTGGGGTCAGCACCTACATACTGATTCCCATCCTCTTTAAAAACCTAAAACTTGATAATTTGAAACCCACTCTCCACTCCCCAGTGAGAGTCTCTAGTCCTTGATTTTGATCAGATAATCATCTGCTATGTTCCTCAGCAGAAACATCTAGCACTCAATTTTACACTATTTTCTAGGTCTGTTGACTTAGGAGTCTATGTTGATTTTGTTGATCTCATCGATCAATGCCAATACGCACGGTGTGCTTTGCCCAACACACCACAACTATTGGGGATCCATTTGTTGACCTCACTTTCGGTTGAGGTTTAGTTTTACCTCTTTAGTTGCCTAAGGTCTAGTAATAGGACTTTCCTGTTGACTATTCATAGAAAATTAGAAAAGGATCCTTGACCCTTAGAAATTCTAAGCTCTTCCTTCCTCAACTTGAAGTTCCACATATTGGTCCTTGGTCCTAACCTCATATTGGTCCTAACCTCAAGCACTTAGTAGGCGGGGTCAGTATGGAGGATCTCAAGGAGAGTCCCCATAGGACTGTTTGACCTTAGGGTTGACCCTAGGTGTTGTTCTAAAGCTAGTTCACTCACTACACTCACTATAATCTATATCCACTCACAACCCTAAACCTTAACTTTTTAACTTTGATCACTTGATGCCTTCATCTTTGGGAGACTCATGTAGATGGTACCCTAGACCCAACAACCCTAGGCTAGGGTTTAGCTAAGACTTGTACATAGAGGACCCAAACGGGGATTTCATTGATCCATAGCTCATGTAAGGTTGTTGACACCCTAATTCTACCGAAGTTTCCAATTTGGTCTTTTTACCCCCAAACCTACCCAAATTACATAAACACCCCCAAATCCCAAATTTGGCCAAAAATCCCAATTTCACCCAAAATAACCAAATTTGTTCAAAATTAATTTCAAACCATTTCAAAATACCCAAATTACCCAAAACCACTAAAAAATTCTGAAATTACCAAAATACCCTCAAAATTGCCAAAATTACAAAAATACCCGTCACACCCCAAAATTTTTCATAACCTAAAAAATCACTTCAAATGTCTTCAAAACCAATTTGGACCCTCCTGTTAGATACAATTTTGCCAATTTGACCATTTTGACCAAAACCCCCAAATCACCTTTAAAGGCCGAATTTCCCAAAATTCATCCCAAATGTCCATCAATTTAGACCAAATTTCCCTCAATTTCAATTCTAAACTCAAATTCACCTTTCATATAACCAATCCAAACCAAATCTAAGCCTAATTGGCCCATGCTTTGAGCACAATGTTGATCCAAATCAAAACCTCAATTTTGACCATATGACTTAATCTCACCTAATTGAACCCCACAACCTACTCAATTTGCTCCACTTCAAATACTAAACTCTTCATAACAATCATACACATCAAATTTAACCTTCAATTGGCCTTGGTGAATCCTCAATTTTACTTAATTTTAACCCAAATAAAAAAATCCCCAAATTTGCCCTAAATTGGCTGTCTCCAAATTCCACCAGATTGAATGCCCTAACCCCACAATTGACACCCAATTTATGTTGAAAACTCTTCATGACATTCCTATAGACCATTTTAAACCATCAATTTGGACTTATCCTAACCTAGGCCCAAGTCTAGTATAACTTGCCTAAATTGACCAAATCTCAAAATCCTTCAAATTAAATCCTTCAAATTGAGCTTTCTCAAAATCCTTCAAATTGAGCTTCTAATTGAACTCAAATCATTTCAATCCTTCACCAAAAATCTTCATGACAATCACCTACACAATTTTGATCAATCAATTGGGCTCAAATTAATGGCTAGGCTAACCTGAACCCAACTTCTAGTCTTTTTGAACCAAGTTGGACCCATGCACCAAAATTGACTTAGCCATCCTAAAGTCACCAAATTAGTCCACAACCACTAAGCACACCTTATTGACCAGGCTAAACCCTCTCAAACCACCCAAGTATGCTATGGACCAATGGGTCACTAAATTAAGGGATCTTATCCCATTTTTGGGCCTTAACCAAAAATCTCTTTCATCATCACTTACCATTGGGAGTAAATTATAATTAAGCTTCCCTTGTCTCACCTAACCTTTTGGCCCCCACCCCTGGCTCTGACGACCATCCTAGTGGATGGAAAACACAAAAATTGAGACCCTCAAGCTCAAATTAAAACCCGATTTCAACCTTAGAGGCTAGCTCATCCCAATGGCTCTTTGGAGCTTCTCAGCCCTCCACCTAAGCACCATTTTACACCCATCAATTAGCCCTAAGCTCCGCCCTAAGCTCCTCTATTTAATCAGCCCCTCCATGGCCAAAGAGAGGAGAGTGCCAAAATCCTTAGGGAAACTCTGTCCAATTGCTTTCAGACACTCTCCATTAACTCCTAAGCTCATTGCCACCATTTTCCCCCATTGATCCCCAGTGTGAAAGCCCAATTTTGAGCTCAAACTTTCAGTTCAAACCAGGACATCTCTCCACATTCCACCAAAATTAAATTAATTGTACACACACCATCCCTAGAGTAAGAGGAGTTGATTCCCCATAAAAACCCTCTCTGAAAGAGTCCCTAAGGTAGCTCTAGACTAACACCTGAAATCGAGCTTGATCAAAATCATACCAAGACAATTCAACAAGATTTGGGACATCATCTAGAGGTTTTTTGGATCCAATCGAAGGTACCACAACCATCTGATTGAGACATTCCCTCTTAGATAAAGGTATTGAACTCTAACCCTAAACCGAGCTTATTTTGACTCTCCATACATATTTGTTGTATTTCATACCGCATATATCGTATAGATATGCTCATCTCGAGTAGATGATGGTTTAGAAACAAACCCCATGTGATTTTGTTGAGTCTAGCTTGAGTGTGAATGACTCACGAGTTAGGTCACTTAGGAACGATAAACGAATGTCGTCCGATCATGCGTTTATCCATTGGATGGTCCTGATGAAGCCGAACGAGGATACGATCTGTAAAGTGCGGTCCGCATGACAGCTGAGCAGGATGGCTGCGTCAAATGGCGGAGCGCCACGTGTTCTTTCGAAGCCGCCTAGGATCCAGTCAACGCCGCTCGGGATAAGTAGAAAAATAGAGATTTTTGAATTATTTTAAGTGCCTAACTTTCAAAAATCCATATCTTTCTATAGAAAAAAATAGAAAAATAAAAGAAAAATACCCTCTTGCTCAGTGAAAAGAGGAGAATAATGTGGACTAAAAATAAAAATTATTTTCTTATTCCCTGACTTTTAATGAATTAAATACCCTATGTGGTATTTCAATTCTCTATGACTAAATATTACTCACCATGGCTTAAAATTTTGAGGGTTTATTCCTCATGATAGAGGCCATGTCTTCTGATTTTTCCAATGTCAGAGGACACCTCTATGCTTCTAGCCCTAATATTCAAGCTAAAGTGATTTTTTTCGTTATTTTAATTATATAAGTGAAAATATCTCTTGGAACATTATGGGAATACTTTTAGTAGGTTTGCTGTGGTCATAAAAGTCTAGGAAAAATATTGTGATGTTTTGAATCATCTTGTATACTTCCATGCTTAATTAAATGCATATACCTTATACTAATTTATGTAAATCACACACTTATCAAAAATTAAAAAAATCACTTCCCCACTATTCATAAAAAATCATATTTATTCACTGTAAAAATATCCAAATTATTTGACTTAGTTTAAGCATTAAAATGGGGTTTTAAGGAAACCTTATATTTTTGTATAAAAAAAATTATCTTAAATTAAATAAGCATAGAAAAATTATGAAATTTGTTTCTCTATGTTTCTTGTGACTAGGGGCATTTAATAAAAATAAAATCCATTTTTGTGAATATATTTCATTTTTAAAATGTATTTTGAATTAAAAATAATTAAAAAAATGAAAATTTTCAAACATACAAAAATGGTTCAAAATGAGTGGAAATGTCCTATGATCACTTAGAATTCATTAGGATATTTTTCCTAATTTTTCTAAGTTGATATATAAATTTTAAAAGCTTAAAAATGAATTTTTCATATTTTTCCATTAAGGTAACTTTAATAAATAAATTAAAAATCACAAAAATACAAGACTTGGTTCTCTGAGTTTTTTAAATTCAGAGAGGTCTATTAAAAATATAAAAATGACTTTTTGTGATTGAAACATTATTTTCTATTTAATTTAATCATTGAAATTGATTAAAAATTAAATAATATTAATAAAAAATTAATTAAAAAAATCATGAAATTTTGCTTAAGTGTTTCTCTAACCTTAAAAGACCTCTAATAATTTTTTTATGAATACAAAATTTATTTTGGATACTTAAATAAATTAATCTTTGAAAATATTATCTTCTAAATTTAAATAATTATCTAGATTAAATTAAAACTTTGAGATGTCCACATGTTCTCCTCCAACATTATAATTACCTCATGAATATGACACTTTAAACCCTCAAAGTCATTTCAGTTGTGTTTAATAAATTATGAGGTGAAGTTCCCCAAGGGCAAAGAGGTAATTTTAGACTTTGGTGCCTTAATCAAAGTTTAGGATTAACCAAAGGTAAAATGGGTAATTTTGAACTTAATAAACATATTTGGATGATTGAAATACAATGGGATTAACAGGTAGGAACCCACTCACCACCTTTGCACAACGTCAACAAGATCATAAACCTCATAGTCTTCATGACTTGGAAGTCAACTAAGATCGGACGATTCTTAAGTGACGGGCTTAAGTCGGAAAGATGGAAATTCACTTTTCTCAAGCCCAAAGCTGAGGATGGTTTGACCATTTGATAAGAATACGTATCACTGAAATCAAAATTTTGATAATCACATTTTCAACTATCATGATTGTTAAAGGCTTAGTAGTGACATAGGCTCAATGTCTAAGCTCAATTGATCGGATTTAGAAGATAACATAATTGGTGATTAACATCGTTAAACACTACAAGCCTGACCTTAATTGTGGGAACCATAATCTTAAATAGCCTAAACTTGCCTTAGGTGCACCCATTCACATAACTTTTAAATAAAATATCAATTGACTAATCGGGTATCCTACCGTTGGAATAATTAAATTGTTAAGTTTTACTGAGCAACGGGTTAGTCACACTTCAGCCTGGATGATTAATGGAACATTATGATAAGCCAAAAGGAACTCAGAACATTTCAACAGGTCTTCCAAGTGATCTAAGGTCATGCCTCGAGCATTTTTAAATCTATTGGACATTCTGAAGGGCAAATTGGATTTTTCAAATTTTGTTCTAAAATTATCCACTAGGATCTACCATGATTCAATAAAATCATAACTTGGGGTTTGGTAACTAAACCTAAAGGGGTTTGGTAACTAAACCTTCATCTACTTTTGCAATTTAAATTCCTTGCAACATTATATACATGCCTTGCAAGTACTGACCTTTCAAGAGGTGGAACGAGAAGTCTCGCCGGTATGCTTTTATAGTTTACAATACCGTATTTTCTTTTAGTTTCCACCCTGTATTTTTATACTTAAAAAACTTTCATGTTAAACAACGATGTCACTCTGCATGAAAACCAAAATAGCTAGGGTAGTCGTGAAAACAAAACCAAAACTAAAATCAACCTAGATAAAACTCACCGCAACAACATTCAAAATATAAAATAACTGAATTTAATCATAAACATCACAAAATAGGAATTTCAACTCAATTTAGACGTCTCTATCGGATGATCAGAAATCCCGCGGACTAGGCAACCTACGACTGCTAACGAGACTTCACATGATCTAAATTAAAGTATGGAACTCATTTAATTGAGTTTAGTAAATTCATTTGGACTAAGTGAAGCTGAAAGAAAATAGTGGCACTGGAATGAGAAAACAGTAGGAACCTAACCAGTATGCTCTAAAAAACTTTAATACGCCCCATAAATTTTAAAGAACCTTAACCATAGGGACATCTGATCTGACATTATAACCTGACACATTAGAAAACTTAAACTCTTCCCGACGAGGAGCTTAGAGTTAGCATTGTGGGCAGCACGACCATCTTCAACAGCAAGAGGATCTACAACAACACATCTTTCCTTATAATTAAACAACCAAGCTATAGGATTTAAAGGTTGTTTGCTTATGCAACATAAAGCCTCACCCTATCTTTAGGCTTTTGTATAGCTCTGCTAAACAATATAAGCCCTAACTCATCTTAAGATTCTGAGGTTGTCATTGATTTCGAGGTTGTTGTCCGATTTCGAGGTTGTTGTCCGTCACGACCTAAAATCTCACATCTTCCAGGCTATTTGAGTGATCGTTTCACACGAATGTAAGCCCTAACTTAAAAAATATAGTAGGATGAAACATTTAAATAATTTCTCCTTAAAATCAAAGCCAAACAATAGGATAGACCGGGAAGTCATTGAGGTCTCCTCTGGATCTATGACATCCCCTAGTTCTTCCTCCTTTGGATTCAACAATAAATGCTCCAAATTGGAGTCATTCCCCTTTCACACCTCTTTGTCCAATCTCGTTGAAAATTTTTATCCTTTGACCTTTTTGAAGATAACATTTCCTGATTTTTATCGAAAGTTTTCTTAGGTGACTTCAGTTATCTAAGATGTAATTAATTAGAGAGGCTTGCTCTTATACGAAGCTTTTCCAAACCCAGCTTAACATAAACCTTATTTAATTCTTCAAATTAAATAGGAGAATTTATCGGCAAATAAAATGATTTTTGTAGACCAAACAGATGTCATATATTTCTTAGTTTATTTAATCGAGCTCCCTCAAGTCTTGTATTTATCTTTCGGGATATATACATGGTTTGAAGTGTAGTGTTCTTTCATTTGAACTATAAAAAATATGGGATCAGTTTGATTTCACATTTTATTCAACTTATATACATATATATAAATTAAATGTCTTTCTGAAGCGGGCGAGAAGATTCTGATTCTGGTGACCGAAAACTTCTAATGGGCAACTCCACAACCAAAAATAGTGCCAACATATACGTATCGTCCAAGTGAAATAGGGCTCTAATGGAGTCCTAAATATCGATCCAGTAGGGAAGCTGGAAATTTATATAAGCTAGGTAATTATATTCATAAAATAAAAATAAAAATAAAAACAAAGTAAAGTGTGAAGTTTGAAATTAAACTACTTAAGTGAAATGCTTCTAAATATGCAGATGTACGACTATAACAAGTAAATTAAACTAAATACTAAACTTTCAAAAATAAATTACTGAAATAAAATAAAGGTTTTTGTGGACAAAAAGTTCAAGTATGAGAAAAGATCATTCCCCTTTAGAAATAAAAATATGGCTTGTGAAGAATTTAAAATCATTTGAAAAATATACTTAAAATTTGTTTTGTGCGAAATAGGAACAATCTTATGCTCTACCCTCTTCCAAGAGCTATACAAAACATTGATTAATCCAGAGTTTGGTCCCTATATCATGCTGGGAGGATGCCGGCTGTCACTCTAGAGCTCCCACTACTCCATCTCATGAGGGCTAACATGCTAGCATTAGTTTCCAATCAACTGAATAAAAATGGGGATTCTAATCTGTCACCTTAAAATCTTCAATTTTACATCCAACAAAGTATATTTTCCTATTTATTTGCACCCAATCACATCGATGAAATACTCTCCCATGAAATCAAATGTGATTCTCCCTTTATTGTAGAAATCATATCCCCTTTTCAAAACATATAATTCTCAACACATTTTAATAATTCAATTGGTCAGATTGAAAAGTAAATTAAGTTTAGAGTTCAAATCATCATAAATTATTGATATTTGAAACTGTAGAAAATAAAATCAACTCTTCACAAAACCATTTCTTCAAAGTAGGGAGAAGGATAAAGAAGACTACTCAAAATTCATGAGAAGGATACGATAAAACATGAAATTTAATATATAAAAAACAAGTTTACAAACAAAAGAAATGAAAAGTAGAACTTAACTCACAATCCTTCCTAAGAAAATTAAAATCGTAGAAAATAAAATCAATCCTTCACAAAACCATTTCAGAAAACCAAATCAGTTCATCACAAAACATTTATTCAAAGTAGGAAGGATAAAGAAGGCTACTTAGAATTCATGAGAAGGATATGATAAAACACGCATTTCATGTATAAAAATAAGTTTACAAACAAAAGAATGGAAAAGTACAACTTAACTCACAATCCTTCCCAAGAAAATCCTTAGAAGTTCTCTACAAAAGCCTTTCCCTCTTTACAATCTCTCCCAATTCTCTCTTAGAAATGTAATGAAGAAGAAATCTCTCACCTTCCCTCTCCTCTTACAACCCTAGAAGAAAATCTCCTCCTTTTTCTCTCTCTAACTCACGCCTATCCTCTGTCTCTAACTTTTCTGCCCCCCCTTTCCAAGTCCCTTCAAAAGTTCCCCTCCGTTGGCTACCTCTCCTCTCTGAAAAGAGTCTCAATTCACTCCAAAATTCAAAATTCAAAAGTTTGAATTTCAAAAGATGTGCCTCCTTGATCCAAGAGTCAAATCTCTTCAAATTGGAACCTTCCAAAGTGTCTACATGCATTGAATCACTCCATGGGGTGCTTAGAATACGAGTCCCTTTGAAAATTTGCACAAAATTTGTCTCGAAATGCCTTAATTTGAAAATTTCAAGCTTGGTGCATCATGCGCTAATCTGGCGCATCATGCGCCTGCGCTCTAGATTTTGATCCATCATGTGCCAAACCCCAAAATTGGCTGTTTTTGCTCCAAATTTTGTTCTTTTTGCCAATTTTGCTCCAATTGCCTAAAAATAGTATACTTGCAACAAAAACATAAAAAAAGGTATTCTTTAAAGTGCAATATCACCAAGAATAGACACAAGAAGGGTACTTAAAAGATTATAATATTTTTGTGGATCAAAATCCACCAAACTTAAATGTTACTTGTCCTCAAGTGACACTTTTATTAAATAAAAGCATGTGAATTTAGGATAGAGATTAACTTATCACTTCTACACTTTAGTTCAATAAATAGAAAAGCAAAATTTAAGAAAAAAATATTTAATAACTTAGGTTCCAACTCCATGTCTAGGAATATCTAGTAGTAAAATTTATGATTTCTGAATCTCTATTCTTTTCAAGAAGAATTGCTATTTGTCATGCTAAGGACATTTAGAACATTCATATAAAAAATAACTTCATAAAAACATTACTAGAAATGCTACTAATACTTTAATTCAAGTTTAGAAGGTGTAATAAAGCTCCTTCCTCAAGTTGATTCAAGTGAAGCCAATTTTTGATTAGGCATCTTTTCAAGCTTCTCCTTACCTGTTTTTTCTTTTCCTTTTCTTTTTCTATTTTTTCTTTTAGGATCTTTTAATTCTCCCTTTTTTTTCTTTTTACTTTTTCAGGTGAGAATTACTATATCGGGATAGCCTTTAATAGTTTTGAACTACACTATCCTCTTCTTAAAGTTAGAACTCCACACCCCTCCTTACTTAATAAAGTTATACTAGTTTATGATTTTTCATAAAGTCTCATTCCTTTTTTCTTACATGAAACTCTAAGATTCTTAACATTTAAAAAATTCAATTTTCCTTTACTTAAAATAGAAAAATATAGTCTTATCATATCATACCAAATGTCTTTAAATTTAAAATTAACCTTCATTATTAAATTTTTTTACCTAAATTTACTATAATATTTATAAACATAAGTATAGTCATTTAAAGTTAAATCTTAATATCCCAAGTCATGTTAAATAAATTTTGAGAAATATAGTTACTTTAGGACAAATAAAATTTAGTTTTCTCCATTTCAAAAGAAAATTTTATTTTCCCCCAAACTTAAATTTTTAAATGATTTTGAAAATATTTTAGTACAAAATTTTATTTGGTGAAAGAAAACAGTAAATGCATGAAAATAAAAACTAACATGTAGAGGATTTCTGATCCTGAAATTGGTTTTGGTACACTGCAGGTACTAATTGTAAAACTACATGCAGATGTTAAAACTTTAAATAAAACATAATATATTCTAAAGAACTTGCTGGGAATTAAAAACATAAATAAAAAAACTGAAAAAATAAAAACTGAATATACTACACATTCAACAAGCTCAAATTGAAAATACTAAAACTAAAACTGAAAAGTAAACAATCTACAATTACTATTACAAACTGCAAGTCCATAACACAAAATAAAAAGCCTTTTGCTACAATAAGTTTTCCAAATAAAAGTACACCAAAATACAAACACAAACACATCAAAATCAAACACATCAAAATAAACACAAACACATCAAAATAACTAAACAAGACTCATAAATCATCAATCTTCATCTAATTCCACTCCATCATCATCAACATCATCTTCTTCTTCTTCTCTTGCTTCTTCATCATGAATGGGAGCATATGGGACAAAGCTGGGGCAAACCGGAAAGTTCACATTAGGTTCACCCATGAACCATAGCATTTTGAAAATCTATATCATGCTGAACTCTCCTCTGCTGATGTTCATCATTATATGCATTTCTTGCATCTATCTCTTCCAACTGAGTTCGTATATTAATAATATCATATTGTTGAATCATAACTTGTTCCATAACACTTCCAAAGATGCAGCACTAGAAGTAGATGCCCCTGCAGCAGATTGCAGCAGATGTAGAGGGCCAGAGGGCCTATCCCTTCTTCCACATCTAGACTCAACAAATGATTCTACTCTCTGAATCATGTGTTTCCCAATTGGATGTTGAGGCTGTAATTTTTCTTCATTTTTATGGGATTCAACTCCTTATTGTTCACATAAAGTGAAAATCATGGCAGGATATTCCAAGCCTCCAGCAATAGCACTACCAGCAATTCTCCAAGCGTGATGACCTATAAGTGCACCAATGTCTATTGCCTTCATATTCTGAATACAATAGCTCAACATAACTCGATCCTTTGTAACATCAGCAAGATGATTTGTAGGTAAAAGTCTGGCAGAGATGAAATGGTGCCATATTTTTGACTGAATAGTTAACATGGATACAGAGAAGTTAACTAGCTTATTATTCTTTATCTTCCACTCTCCTCTTTCATCACTCAAAAAGGCAATAACTTCTTCCAATGATGAATCAATAATAGAAAATGTGGCATATTCATCATGGAAGACATTTCTAAGCCCATAAAATTCATTGATCCTTTCAAAGGTAAACTCGACTTGGGTACCTCTCACCAAAATGTGATCTTCCACAGTGAATCTTATGTTTGCATAAAACTCCCAGACCGTAGGGGTGATTGCCACAACAGTGAAGTAGCAAAATTGCTCCTAATTTTTGGTGCGAATCAACTTCTTGACCTCCCCTTCTGGGTTTACAAATGCCCGCTCTTGGATCATTCTTTTATTCTCAGATAAGATATTGTAACTGTGTTGGGCTTTAAAACTAAAAAATTGTCGAGCATCAAAGTCATCAGTCAGTTTTCCTCACTTAACTTGGGGAGCCATCGAAAATTCTACGAAAATCCAAATAAATTCCAAAAAATTACTAAATCGTAACCCTAACTCCCTAAGCAAGATTATTTGTAAGAAACTTTTCATCATGAGTTTCCTTCAAGCACTTTCATCAAAAATTTTTTCTTTCAAATCAAAAATTTCTAAGTTAAAGTGAAGCTCTTACTAAGAGAAAATGAAATATATGATTTTAATCCTCTGAATCTTTCTCTTTAGCCTGTATTGTTATGCCCTAGATCAAGATCTAGAGATAGAAGATGACTCAAGCCGAAAAAATGGAGGTTGTCCATGCAATTTTACAGTTTTGAAGGCAATATAGCGTGTTCAGACATTTGGCACAATGTTGACACTTTTTTGGTTGAGGAGTTGCCCGTAAGAAGCTGTCGGTCACCAGAATTGAAATCCCGTCGCCCGCTTCAGAAGGAAATTTTAAGATTTAAGTTTAGAAAAATATGAAATCAAACCGACCTCATATTTTTTATAGTTTAAATGAAAGAGCGATGTACCTCAAACCCTGTATCTATCCCGAAGGATAAACACAAGTTTATCTGTGTTAGTCTCGATCAAATAAACTAAGAAACATATGTCATCCGTTTGGTTTACGAAACCATTTTATTTGCCGATAATTTCCCCTATTCAATAGGAAGAATGAAATAGAGTTTATATTGAGCTGGGTTCAAAAAAATTTCCTATAAGGGCAAGCCCATATAGTTAATTACATCTTAAATGACCAAAGCCACCTAAGAAAACTTTTGATAAAAATCAGGAAATATTATCTTTAAGGATTTTAAAAGAATTATACTGTTCAACAAGATCAGATAGAGAGGTGTGAAATGGGATTGGCTCAAGTCTGGAGCATTTTGTCCTTGGAATCCAAAGGACGAAGAACTAAGGGATGTCATGGATCCGAAGGAGAACCTCGAGGAGACCCTCGGTGACTTCTCAGTCTATCCTATGGCTTGGCTTCAATTTTGAGGAGAAGTTATTTAAGTGTTTCATCCTGCAGGTTTTATTTTTTAGGGCTTACATTTGAGTGAAACGATCACACAAATAGCCTGGAAGATGTGAGGATTTAAGTTGCGACGAACGACAATCTCAGAATCCTAAGACAACTTAAGGCTTATATTGTACAACAAAGCTATACAAAGGCCTAAAGATGTGATGAGGATTTATGTTGCATGAGCAGACAACCTCAAAATCCTATGGCTTGGTTATTTAATTCTAAGGAAGGAATGGTTTAGCTGGGGAAGACAGATTTTGCTATTGAAAATGGTCGGGCTGCCCACCATGATAGCTCCAAGCTCCTTACCGTGAAGAGTTTAAGTTTTCTAGGGTGTCAAGTTAGGATGTCAAATCAGGTGGAACTATGGTTGTAGTTCTTTAAATATTATGGGGCATATTAAAGTTGATTAGAGCGACACTGGTTAGGCTTCTACGGTTCCCTCATTCCGGCTCCACTATTTTTTATTAGATTCACTTAGTCCAAATGAATTTACTAGACTCAAATTAATGAGTTCCATAATTTCATTTAGGCCGTAGGAAGTCTCGTTAGCAATCGTAGGTTACCTCCTTTGACGGATTCTCGATCATTCGATAGAGAGTTCTTAATTTAGTTGTAGTTGTGATTTTGAGTGATGTTTGTGATTAAATTTTGATTTGTTTTATATTTTAAATGTCGTGGGGGTGAATTTTATCTTGGTTGATTTTAGTTTTTATTTTTGTTTTGGTTTTGTGGCTATCACGATAGTTTTAGTTTTGATGCAGGGTGACATGGTTGTTTAGCATGCAAGTTTAAATTTTGTTTATACATGCAGGTAAGTAAGCATAATGTGGAAAGCTTAAGAAAACACAATGCTGTAAACTATAAAAGCGTACATGGCGAGTCTTCTCGTTCCACCACCTGAAACTCAAAATGCATGTTAGAACATTTTATGTAAAGCGGAAAAAGTTAGGTTTTAGTGACCTACCTAACCCTAGGTCATATCTTGGTGGGTCCCGATTAGTTTGATTAAGGATGATTTTTGTTAAGCAAAACATATTAAGTTTAGTAAACCTCCGAGTTAACCAACAGGTCTGGAAAAAGAAGTAGGTCCATGCTTCCCTCTCACCGCCTGGTGAAAAGTCTCAAGCTCATTTAAACTTATTATGTTGCTTAATAATACATTCTATAAAAATACTCCTAATGCTCAGTGAACATTAATGTTTCAATTATCCCTAAGTGTGGGGTAATTATCATTTGTGATTTAATTTGTAAATTATGTGGGTGAATACCCTTAAAAAGGCAAGTTACTGCTATAAAAAACATTTAGCAAACTTTAATTTGGGCTTGTAGTGTTTTAAAAGATGTTCACTTTTAATTATGTTCACTTTTCTAATCCTTATTTAACCAAATTTGATTTAGCTTAGGTAGTTACTAAGCCCTTAAGGTTTTGGTGGATGTCTTAGTTATTTTGGAAGTGATTGAATTTTAAATGACGATGATTCATTTTTGAAAGTCATTTGAACATATAATAGGGGCATTAAATTAATGAGTTATTAACACCCAAAACTATACCCCTAAGTTTAGGATCATTTGGTTGACTAGACTTCCAAAGTTTAATAAATTACAAATTTATCCTTTAATTAACAAAAGTGAGATTGGTTTCTACCAATTAATCCCCTTATATTTAAATCATCCAAATGAATTAGTTAAAATCATAGGTTACTCTTTTCCCTCTTTGAATTGAGCCTAAATGTTAATTAAGTAGCCAAACTTCCAAAATTACACTTTTTCCCCTAAGGCTCTATCACTTCATAATTTTTCAAATTTAATTCAAATGACCTTGAAATTTTTATCTTACCTTGTTCATGGGTCAATTAAGACATCAAAAGAGAAAATGTGATGTTTCAAAATCTAATTTAATTTACATAATTATTTTTATGCAAAAATAGGATTTTTCAGAGAAAATCCCATAACTTGACCAACAAAAAGCCTAATCCATTGATATTTTTACTAGAGATAAAATTAGATTAGAGAACCATTTGGAACAAATTTCATGATTTATTGAGTTTCTCTGTGAATTATTAGAATTATATTTAGGTTTGGAGCATTTATTAATTATAAAATATTCTAAAAGTTGAAAGTTAAGTTTTATGTTTTTAAAAAATCTCTCTAAGATCAGAGAGCCTAGTGAAGAAAATTTTACATTTTTCTAATTTTTCTTTGATTTATTAGAATTATTTTGGTGAAAAACCATTTTTTAGCCTTTAAAAAGTACTTTAAGATTTAAAATTCAATGTCTTCATTTAAAAAATTAAAAAAAAGTATTCTAATTATTCCTAAGTGCTTAAAGAACAATTTAGAACATTTTCATGTATTTTATTATTTTGGTGATTTTTATCATTTTTTAATTATTTAAATATTAAAAATAAGCTTGAAAATGGAATTTTTATTTTAATTTCAAATTTATTTTTATAAAATTGCTCTGATCAGAGAGAACTCCAAAAAGCCATTTTTATATTTTTTTGAGTTATATTTTAATTATTAAAAATTATTTTATTACCAAAAAAGCCATTTAACTTGAAAAATCAATTTGAGTTATTAAATGAGCTCCAAATATTTTGAAATTTTTATGGGGAGTTCTCTGAACTTTGAACCTTAGTGGAGATTAAAAATCAGGTCATTTAGATGTTTGTGTTATCCAAAATTAATTTTCTTTTTGTTTTAGGGTTGGTAGAAATTAAGTGCATTCTTAATATCTTAACCCATGAAATAATTTCTAAGGGATTCTCTAGTCATAAAAAACCTTCTAATATTTTCTTGGAATTTTCTAAGCAACATGCTAATTACTATGATTAATTTATGCAAATAATAAACATAAACTTGAAAAATATGGATCTCTCTCCAGAGATCTCCTTTGACTTTAAAAAAATCAGAGAAAGTTCCCTAAGACAAAGGCAACAACATGCTAAAATTTCAAGTCATGGTGAAATGTCTACATGCATGGAGAATCAAAAGACTCAAAGTAGTATTTAATTAATTAAAAATAAAACATGCATCAAATGGACCTCAAATTATTTCCACATTCCTCTCATGTGTTCACTGAGCAAACATGTTTTTTTATTTTATTTTTATGATTTTTCTACATCTTATGATTTTTCTACATTTTATTTTTATGATTTTTCTACATCAAGATATGAATTTTTAAGGTTAGGGAGCATTTTTTGAATTATTTAAATCCCTATTTATCTATTTAAACGTGCGGCTCCAAAAACACACGTGGCACGCTCTGGTTTGACGCCAACCGCCCCCATCCACGTAGCCGCTGACTCAGCTCACGCTTTATGAACCAAAGCGCTGTCCGACTTCATCTCATCCGTTGATGAGATAAACGTGCAATCGAACGACTCCTCGTCATCATCCCCAAATAGGCTAACCCGAGAATCGTCCACACTAAAACCTTAAGATCTCCCTCTAGACTCAACCAAATCTTATGGGGTTTGATCCTAGTTCTTCATCTACTCAAGAAAAACTTATCAATACTGATTATACGGTATGAAATATTTAAATTAAGCCTAATGAAATGGAGAATCAAAATATGCTCGAGAGGATGAGAAGTTCAATACCTTTACTCTGAGAAGGGAAGTTTCAATTAGAGCTAATCGGCACGTTCGTTGGGGTCCAAAGAGGCTAGAGATTGAGCCTCTTACTGTGGTGAAAGGTCTAGGTATGAATTCAACCAAACTCGACTTTAGGTGTTGGTCTAGAGCTATGATAGGGTCTATATAGAAGGGGGATTTGATGGGGCTTCTCTTCCTTTCACTGTGGTGAAGGTTGTGTGGGTAAGTTTAATTTGAGTTTGGTGGACTGTGGAGGTGTATTGAGCTCTGTCCTGGATTTAGGCAGAAGTTTGAGTTCAAAATTGAGCTTCTATAGTGGGAGTCAGTGGGGAAAAGTGGTTGGCTTGAATTAAGGCGGTCTCAAAGAGTCTTTGTGAGCAATTTGGAGGGGGAGGGATCTCTCTGAGAAAATTTCAACTCTCCTTCCATGGCCGTGGAGGGGAGCTTTTATAAAAATTGGTTTAAGGGTGGCTGTCATGGCAAAACAGGGGTTGCAATGTGATGCTTAGGTGGAGGACAGAGAGGCTCTAACATTTGATTTGGATGAGGTGGCCTCTAGGTTTGAAATGGGTTTGATTTGCAGGAGGTGGCTCACGATTTTTGTGTTTTCCGACCACAAAGCCTGCCGACCAGGCCTGGGGAGGTGACTAGGTGATCAGGTGAGCCAGGGGAATATGTCAAAGAAATTAAATGAGTTGAGATTTAGTATTGACAAAAATATCCAAGGCTTAGGCAAATATGGAATCAAAATTTCTTGTTTTATGGGACCTTTGGTCCATGGCTTAGCTTAGGTGGTTTTATGGGGTTTAGCTTGGTCACCAGAGCCCAACTAATGGCTGTTTAGTCATTAATTTGGTGACTTTGGGGTGGTTAGGCTAATTTTAGTGCATGGGTCCAATGTGGGTTCAAATTGTGGGTTCAAATGACCAAAACAATGGGTCCAATGTGGGTTCAAATGACCAAAACATGGGTTTCAATTGACCCAATTGATTGAATTGACCCAATTGATTGATGCATTTGATGTAGAGGATTGTAATGAACATTTTTTTGTGAAGGATTGAAAGAATTTTGAGTTCAATTGGATGGTCAATTTGGAGGATTTTTGGAATTTGGTCTATTTGGGCATGTTGGGCTAGACTTGGGTCTAGATTGGGGTAGCCTTGGTCTAAGTCCAAATTGATTGTTGAATATGGTCAATAGGGACTTTATAAAGAGTTTTCAACATAAATTGAGTGCCAATTTTGGGTTTGAGGAAATCAATTTGGTGAAATTTGGAGGCATGACCAATTTGGGGCTTTCGGACAAGTTTGATGTTTAGGAATGTTATGAAGGTCAAGTTTGAAGTTTAGGAAAGTTATCAAGAGTTTCCAGCATGAATTTTGGAAAATTGAGTGGGCTATGAGTTTAATTGGGTGAGATTAGGTCATGTGGCCAAAATTGGTGCTTTTGATTTAGATTAAAATTAGGCTCAAAGAATGGGCCAATTGAGCTTATATATGGTTTATATTGGTCATATTAAAGGTGAATTTGAGTTTAGGATTGAAATTAGGAGAAATGGGGACCAATTTGATGGACATTTGAGGTGGATTTGGGGAGATTTGGCCCGTTAAGGGCAATTTAGGGGTTTTGATCAAAGATGGTCAAATTGGCCAAATTGGGTTATGTGGTAGTTGAGAAAAGTGAAATTGGGAATATTTGGAGTATTTTGAAAATTTTTAGGATTTTCTTGGAAATTTTGGAATTTTGGGCTAAGGAGGGGCATTTTGGTAATTTGGCAATTTTTGGTGATTTTGGGTAATTTGGTGTTTTCAAAAGGTTTGAAATGATTTTTGAATAAATTTGGGTATTTTGGGTAAATTTTGGAATTTTGACCAAATTTAGGGTCCCAAGGGTACTTAGGTAATTTGGGGGTTTAGGGATAAAAGGCTAAATTGGGCATTTTGGTTAGAATTAGGGTACCAACCACCATAAATAAGCCATGGACCAATGGAAACCCCATTTGGGTCCTCTATGTACTGGTCTTGTACTGGTCTTAGCTAAACTCTGTCTTAGCTAAACTCTAGCTTAGGGCCAGTGGGTTTAGGGAACCATCTACATGAGTATCCCAAAGGATCAAGGGATCAAAGCAAAAGAATTTTGCGTTTGCATTTGTGAGTGATTGTGAGTGAGGTCATTGTAGTGAGTGCCTTAGCTTTACACCAACACCCAGGATCAATCCTAAGGTCTAATAGTCCTATGGTAACTCTCCTTGAGCTCCCTCATAATGACCCCACCTACTAAGTGTTAAAGGTTAGGACCACTATGTCGAACTTCAAGTTGAGTAAAGAGGAGTTTAGAATATCTAATGGTGAGAATTCCTTTTCTAGTTTTCTAGGAATAGTCAATAGGAAGTCCTATGGCTAGACCTTAGGCTACTAATAAGGAAAGCTAAACCTCAACCAAAAGTGAGGTCAACATGCATCATGCACCAATCTAGCGCATCATGCACGAGAGCATATTTTTGCCCGATTTTGGTTTTTGTGGACATCTGCTCCGTACCGCTTTACATAAACCTCTATTTAACTCAAATAAACCTTTCTAAGCATAATTAGACATCAAACTAACACAAAATTTTCATAAACAACACAACTCATAGTTATATACAAAATCCAAGTTATTACAAACTAACATGTTTCAAGCCAATACATAACAAATGTAGTGTTTTAAAGCAAATAACATCTGAAACACTGAAATCTAAACATCAAGCTTCACAACAAGTAACATAAATAGTTCAACAACTTAAAGTAAAGCAATCCAACATAACAGACTATAACAAATAATACTAGACAAAATGAACCGTGCTTAATTCAACTTCACTCATTTTTGTCACTCTTGTTCTTCTGGAGATCTCCCATAGACTGGTAGTGTACATACAGATTGTATAAGGGCCTAAATGGAAATTCATCAGTTGCATTTTCCTCCTCAATCAATGCATGCTTCTTTAACAAACATAGCAAACCATCTTTAATACACCCTATATGTTCAAAATGTTCCTTGAGTCTCCAATCCTGGTGATACAGCATTTTCAAATCATTCTCAATTGCACACATAAGATTATGTACCTATTTCTCTATCTTTTTAATTCTTTTTGAAAGTGCACTTGAGTTGTAGTAGGGCTGAATAGGTGATGAATTCTGAGATACTTGATCCATTAGTACATCCATAACATTTTCATCTCCCATTCCAATACAACTATAGTAGATTTGTTAGATCCATCAGCTTCCACGACAGAAGGACTTTCTCCCAACTTTCATAAGGTACTTGCAATTGACTGTAAATTTGGAAAATAGTAGATGAGTGTCCCAATCCAGTTGTAGATCCATTTACAATCAAACCCAAAATAGATTTTACAATTATGGCTTCAATATCAACAAGTTTCCTAGTTTGAATATAGTAATTCAGAATAACACTCTCCTCGTGACCTTACTAATTTTCATAGTATAGTAATTTTGAGGAAATGAAGAAATTCCATGCCTTTGAAGTAGGATTTAATAATGCTGAAGAAAAAACTCACATTACCATCATCTCGGGCTTCCCAATTAGCATCATCATCCATAAGGTAATGGTACAGTTCATTCATGTTGTCTCTTGTAGGGGTAAAACTTGCATAGTGGCATAAAAACACATTCTTGATCATAAATATTTCATTGATTCTCGAAGGAGTGAATTGTACAAACCAGTCTCGCACATAAATCATTCTTTGGTTGATCCCTTGAAGATTTGCATAAATTTTTTTCACAGCAGGGATGACTACAGTGACAGTAGTGTAGCAGAGCACTTCTCAACGCCTCTGCGCAATAACTTCTTCGACTCGAGTATTCGGTGTGCTGAATCCTCGATGCACAAATCCCCTCTCTTTGATAAGCCTCTTCTTCACTATAACTCAATCATGCAACTTTTGTGTGTCGAAACTGATGAAATTTATTCGGTTGAAAAGTATAAATCTAGCGGAGTTTCTAGAATAGGAAGCCATGGAATTGAAAAGTGGCGACTCTTCCCTCGTTTTCCACCGTAAAATAAGTCTTGGAGTCGGTTTTAGGAGTTTTTTGAAGGTGTCCTCACCAAAAACCTCAAAAAAATTCCATTTGACACGTTTTAGTCATTTTCATCTCCTCGTCGCATCATGCGCTAGCTCTCTGGAATGTGGCGCATCATGCGCTAATCTGACGCATCGTGCGTCAGTTCAAAAGTTTGGCCGTTTCGATTTTTATCAAATAAATTCTCAGTCTTTTCACGACATTAGGCAAACAAAGTAGGCTTTTCACGACATTAGGCAAACAAAGATGTTTCTAAACATTTTTCTTAAATGCACGGATTATATAAAGAGATAAACATAAACATACATATAAAAGTTAAAACAAAAACTCAAAAATCAAAGTGAACAACAATACGTATGGGTTTCCTCCCACAAAGCGCTTGGTTTAATGTCGTCAACCTGACATTCTCAGTCTCATTCTGGGTGATCCAACATGATAGTCTCTTTAAATTTTGGTCTATGACCATCAAAATAAGATTTCAATTTGTGCCCATTTACTTTAAATATTTTTCCAATCTTAAGATCTTCAATATTGACTGCTCCATAAGGATAGACTTTCTTAGGATCTTCAATATTGACTGCTCCATAGGGATAGACTTTTATAACTTTGAATGACCGTTTCCACCTAGAGTTCAATTTTCTAGGAAATAATTTCAATCATGAATTATATAACAAAACTTCTTGTCCAGTTTCAAATTCTCTCTTTACTATCTTCAGATCATGCCATTCTTTCATTTTTTTCCTTATAAATCATTGCATTATCGTAAGAATCATTTCCTTATAAATCATTGCATTATCGTAAGATTCATTCCTAATTTTCTCAAGCTCATTCAATTGCAATAATCTTTTCTCACTAGCTTCTTTCAAACTGATATTAAATTATTTTATTGCCCAATAAGCTTTCTGTTCTAATTTAACTAGCAAGTGACAAGTCTTCCCAAAAATCAATCTATAGGGGTACATTCCTATAGGTGTCTTGTAAGCTGTCCTATATGCCCATAATGTAATATCTAATCTAAATGACCAATGCATTTTTATTAGGATTAATACACTTCTCCAAAATTCTCTTAATTTCACGATTATATACTTCCGCTAAACCATTAGTCTGGGGAAGATAAGCAGTTGCAATTTTAGGTATTATATTATATTTTTCCATTATATTTTTTCACCAATCTTGCAATTATTGTATTTCTAAAATGAGAGCCTCATCAGTAATGATTACTCTCAACATTCCATATCTTATAAAAATATCTTGTAAAAATTTTCTTAATTAAAAATTTTGAAACACTCCGAGCATCACATCTAGGTAAAGTGACCGCTTCTATCCATTTTAAAACATAATATACCGCAATCAATATATATATATTTCCAAATGAAGGCATGAATGGTCCCATAAATTCTAATCCCCATGCCACAAAAATTTCAATTTCCAAATTCATTTCTTCTAGAAATGTTATCCACTCTCTGACATCGAATCATGACATTTTTGAATAATCTCCTGAATTTTTTTTATTAGTCACACATCGTCTTATAATTATATCCTTACAATGTTTATATAAATAAGGATCATCCCAAAAATAAGATTTTGCATTATAATTAAATTTATTTTCATGTTGTCTTGTCAATCATATGGTAAAATACCACTAACAACATAATTTACAATATTAGCATACCAAGAATATCAGCAAACCAAGGTTTTTCCCATCCTTTTATAACATAAACTTGTTCATCAGGAAAAGTATCTTTAATATCTATTTCAAAATCAAGTATTTCTTCCTGTTCTAACCTCGATAGATGATCAACTATTTGAGTATGAGTCCCTTTTCTATCAACTACCATAAAATCAAACTCTTGCATCAGAAGTATCCATCTAATTAATCTTAGTTTAACATCCTTCTTTTGCATTACATATTTAATAACAGAATGGTCATTATGCACAACACATTTAGTTCCAATCAAATATGATCTAAACTTATAAAAAAGGATACACAATGGCTAATGACTCTCTTTGAGTGGTGGTATAGTTAAATTATGCATCATTAAGGCATCATTAAGAGTCTTACTAGCATAATATATGAGTTATACCGCTTTAAAAATCTTATCATATTTCTGCCCTAAAAAAGCTCCAATTGCGTAATCACTAGCATCACACATTAGTTCAAAATGTTTCCCCAGTTCAGTGAAACAATTATAGGAGCAGTGATCAATTTTTTCTTTAAAGTTTCAAAGGCTTTAATGCAATCTTTGTTAAAGTTGGCATAAAGGCTTAGTAAATTTTGAAAAATCCTTGATATATTGCCTATAGAATCCAGCATGTCCTAAAAAGCTCCTAACTCCTCTTACATTAGTTGGTGGAGGTAGGTTTGATATAACCTGAATTTTTGCAAGATCTACTTCCATGTCATTTTCTGAAATTTTATGTCCAAAAAAAATTCCTCCTGCAACCATAAATTGACATTTCTCCCAGTTTAAAACAAGATTAGTGTTTTACAATGTTCCAGAACTTTCTCTAATTGATTTAGAGATATTTTAAAGGAAGTTCCAATTACAGAAAAATCGTCCAAAAAGACCTCAATCCCTTTTTCAATCAAATCACTAAAAGTTGACATCATACATCTTTGAAATGTTGTAGGTGCATTAGATAATCCAAAAAGCATTCACCAAAAAGTAAAGTTCTGTAAGGACTAGTAAATGTTGTTTTCTCTTGATCCTCAGGAGCAATAGGTATTTGGTGATAACCACTACACTCATCTAGAAAAAAAAATATTTGTGCCCAGCTAATTTATCAAACATCTGGTCCAAAAAGGGTAAAGAAAAATGATCTTTCCAGATGACAGAGTTTAATTTTCTATAATCTGTGCAGATTTGCCATCCAATGACTTGGCATGTTGATATTAATTCATTATGCTCATTTGTCACTACAGTTATACCTCCTTTCTTCAGAACACAGTGAATGGGACTTAGCCAAGTACTGTCTGAAATAAGATATATTATTCCTGCATCTAACCATTTTATAATTTCTTTCTTAACCACTTCTTTCTTCATAGGATTCAATCTCCTTTGAGGATCAGTTCTTAGTTTATGTCGATCTTCCTATGCATACAGATTGAAAGAGTGATTCTTTTAATATAAGCTAATGTCCATCCAAAGGCTTTCTTGTATTTTTTTTAAGTTTCTAACAATTATGGTTCTTGAGCATCATTTAGTTCTGAGTATATTATGACAGGTAGTGTAGATGAATCTCCTAAAAATGCATACTTCAATTGTGTAGGAAGTGTTTTCAATTCTAGTTCAGGGGGTTTCTCAATAGATGAAATCAAATTGTTGTCATTTTCACCAGGATCTAACATCTCAAATTTCTCCTGAACATAATCCAGTTCTTCCATACTCACTTCCATAGACTCATCTTGGATTTTATCCTCGTCGTGATATTCCATATATTCCTGTTCAAATTCACTTTCATATGTTTTTTTGAAATTTTCATGGCTTAAATACTCATTAATATCCATTCTGAAGTATTCAATCTCTTGTTCTTTTGTAGGGTATCTCATTGATTTTGCAATATTAATGTAACCTCTTGATCACTAACACTCATAGTTAGTTCCCCCTTCTGCATATCTATCAAAGCTCTTCCAGTGGCTAGGAATGGTCTCCCTAAAATAATAGGAATTTATTTATGTTCCTCTATATCTATACAATAAAGTCCACGGGAAAGATAAATTTATCAAAATTTACTAAAACATCTTCTATAACTCCTTTAGGATAGGTAGTCGAATGATCAACA
>NW_018165704.1:139089-157984 GCF_001263595.1 Phalaenopsis equestris | reverse complement strand
GCTAACTGAAGAGTTACAGTTGTATATCTCCTAAATCCTAAACCCAACCTTCTGAAAATTAATAACGACATAAGATTAATACTGACTCCTAAATCACATAAAGCTTTTCCATAAAATTATTCGTCAACAGCACAAGGAATTGTAAAACTTCTAGGGTCTTTAAGTTTTTCAGGAAGCTTCTTCTGAATTATAGCGTTATATTTCACCGAGTGCAATCATCTCATGATCTACAAACTTCCTTTTTTTATTAAGTATATCCTTCACGAACTTCACATAGCTTAACATTTGTTCCAAAGCTTCAACAAATATAATGAATATCATTAATTTCCTCAAAATTTCTAAAAAATTTTAAAATTAATTATCTTTATACTTCTGCTTCAATATTTGAGGAAATGGAGGTGGTGATCTTTCTACAGTGATTTTAATTGGTTTAATAGAAATTTTTGACTCATGATGAAAATCTTCACCAAAATCTTCATCTTCCACTCTATCTTTTTCAATTTCAACTTCTTGTTGATCTCTTTCATCTAATTATTTTCCACTTCTCATTTGAATAACTTTAATTTGCTCCTTGTTCTGATCTTTAGGATTTACTTATTTACTTCAACATTACTAGACTTCAACATTACTAGGCAATGTTCCTGGAGGTCTATTGCTAAGTGCAGTAGCAATACATCCCAATTGATTTTCCATGTTTCTTACTGCAGGTCATGGACTCCGTAACTGACTTCCCATTTACAATATCAATTCTTCCATTGATAAATCTTTCTCTTTACTTTGCAAATTATTAAATCCTATGGGGTAATAAGGTTTATAAATTTGATTTCCTTGATTGTCGGAGCTCCCCACTAGGTTCACAGCATTGTTTCCCATTGTGGTTTTGAAGTATTTGAGTTATTGTTACTCTAACTAAAGTTTGGATGATTCTTCCATCCAGGATTATAATAATTGGCATAAGGATTATTATAATGATTGTTTATTTCATTTAAAATCTCATAAGAAGATTGAGATTCTATCATTTGTCTCAATGAGTTCTCCTCAAGCACAAATGTTGTTTGAGAATAATGCATTCCATATTGATCTATCTTCTTTGATATAACAACTATTTGTGCAGCTAATATAGATATTACATCAGAATCATGAACACTGAATACTCTTTTTCGATTTACCCTTTCTGAGGGCCATTGAAAATTATTAGTAGCCATCTCTTCAATTGATGAATATGATTCATCAAATGTTTTTGACATTAATGATCCACCGACAACAGCGTTAATTATGGATCTAAGAGATCCAACCAATCTATTATAAAAAGTTTAAATTATTAATCAATCTGGCAACGCATGGTGTGGACACTTCCTAATGAGATCTTTAAATCTTTCCCAGGCTTGATAAATTGATTCCTCTTGAAATTGACAAAAAGATGTAATATCATTCCTAATATCATTTTCAAAAAGATGTAATATCATTTTTAATCTTAGCAGTTTTTGAAGGTGGAAAATATTTAGATAAAAATTTTTGTGATAAATCTCCCCAAGTTATGATAGATCCGGGTGTTAACGAGTTTAACCACATCTTAGCTTTATGCTTCAGTGAAAACAAAAATATTCTAAGTCTAACAACATCATTCAACAATCCATTATATAGAAATGTAGCACAAAGTTCTAGAAAACTAGCAAGGTGTAAATTTGGATCTTTATTTGGTGTTCCTCCAAACTGATTGTTTTGTACCTTGTGGATAATAGCAGGTTTAACCTCAAATGAATTGGCTGCTACAACAGGGTTTTGTATACTTAAATGAATTTCATCTGCTATAGGATTAACATAATCCATTAATGGTCTCTAATGATGTTCAATTTCATTTCCAGCATTACATGAGTTGCAAGCCATTTTGCTAGAATGATTTTTCTCTTTTTGTTGTTGTCAAATTTTTCCAACGGTTCTTTCTAATTCAGAATGGTAAGGTACTAGGTTTTCAGATCTTATACTACGCATAAAAAAAATAAAAACACGTAATTAAAAATAAGCAATACACTTAATAAAGAAAATGCTCAAACTAAACTAACAACACTTTATATATATATATATTTAAATAAAATTAACTAATATTTCTGTTACTTTCCCGACAATGGCGCCAAAAATGTGATCAGCAAGGGAGTTCGTGTAACTTAATAATAATGCTGCAATGTAACCCAAATATAATTTAATTTTAATGAAAACAATTTATCTTTAAAAACTTATTTTTAAATCCCAATTCCTATTTACATATAACGCAAGTATACATATCGTTCAAGTAATATAAGACTTTAATGGAGTCCTAGATATCGATCCCATAGGGAAGCTGGAATTATATATAAGCTAGCTAATTATATTCAATTATAAAATAAAAATAAAAATAAAAACAAAGTAAAGTGCAAAGTTTGAAATTAAACTACTTAAATGAAATTCTTCTAAATATGCAGATGTACGACTATAACAAGTAAATTAAACATGATACTAAACTTTCAAAAGTAAATTGCTGAAATAAATTAAAGGTTTTTGTGGATGAAAATTTCAAGTATGAGAAAATATCCTTTCCCTTTACAAAGGAAAATATGGCTTGATTACGCCTTGAAAGAGTTTTCACCTGTTTATCATTTGAAAAATATATTTAAAATTTTTTTTGCGCCAAATAGGAGCAATCATATTCTCTACCTCCTATTCTCTACCCTCTTTTGAGCGCTATAAAGATCATTGACTAATCCAGAGTTTAGTCCTTAATTCAGTGGTTAGGCTGGGAGGATACCGGTTGTCTCTCCACAACTCCCACTACTCCCTCTCCTGAGGGCTAACGTGCTCGCATTAGTTTCCAATCAACAGAACCAAATTGGGGATTCTAATCTATCACATTAAAATCTTCCAATTCTACATCCAACAAAGTATATTTCCATATTATTTGCACCCAATCCCATGGATGAAAATACTCTCCCATGAAATCAAATGCCCATGAAATCAAATGTGATTCTTCCTTTATTGTATAAATCATATCCCCTTTTCAGAACATATAATTCTCCACTCATTTTAACTATTCAACTGGCCAGATCAAAAAAGTAAATGAAGATTGGAGTTCAAATCATCAAAAATTATTGAAATTTAAATCTGTAGAAAATAAAATCAATTCTTTACAAAATCATTTCTTCAAAGTAGGGAGAACGATTAATAAAGACTACTTAGAATTCATGATAAGGATACAATAAAACATGGTTTTTATATATAAAAATAAGTTTACAAACAAAAGAAATGAAAAGTACAACTTAACTAAAAAATTCTTCCCAAGCAAATCCTTAGAAGTTCTCTCCAAGCTTAACTAAAAGATGTGCCTCCTTGATCCAATAGTTAAATCTCTTCAAATTGGAACCTTCCAAAGTGTCTACATGCATTGAATCACTCCATGGGGTGCTTAGAACAAGTGTCCGTTCGAAAATTTGTGCAAAATTCGTCTTAAACTGCCTTAATTTGAAAATATCATGCTTGGCGCATCATGCGCCAGCTCTCTGGATTTTGGCGCATCATGTGTCAAACCCCATAATTTGTTGTTTTTGCTCCAAATTTTGCTCTTTTTGCTATTTTTGCTCCAAATGCCTAAAAATGATATACCTGCAACAAAAAACACAAAAATACCTTTATTTAAAGTGAAGTATCACCAAAAATAGACATAAAAAGGGTAATTAAAATAATATATTATTTTTTTGGATCAGCAAGCACACCGCACGTATTGACGTTGGCCGATGAGATCAAAAAAACCAACACAGACTTCTAAGCCAATAGACCTAAAATAGAGTGTAGTGTTGAGTGACCATTCTCTCCACTGAGGTGTAACAGATACTACCGCTGGGGAAAAGAAAAGAGACTATGGGAACAATCATCCGGCAAACCAACTGTCCCAGTGAAGATTTGATTTGAATTGAATATTTCAAAATGTACTTCGAATTTAAATTTCAATTTAAGATCTCAAGGAGATAGGATTATGCATGAGGAGACCAAATTAAGTGAAAAGTGTAAGGACACACACCCAACTTAAGAGAAAACACAAGTTTAGAGACGGAAATAGGGCTTGAAGAGGCCTACCCCAAATGTAAGGATGGGAATAAGGCTTGAAGAGGCCTACCCTGAATGTAAATATGGGAATATGGCTTGAAGAAGCCCATCCCAAATGTAAAGATGGGAACAGGGTGTGAGGAGGCCTACCCCAAATGTAAAGATGGGAATAGGGCTTTGATGCACCAAAAATATATGCATTTTTAGACCCATATTTTATACTGATTTTTGGTGATATTGCACTTTAAAGGAAGGTATTTTTCATGTTTTATTACAGGTTGTTGATTTTTAAGACTTGAAGCAAAAAGGATGGAATTTGGAGTCAAAATGATATTTTTTAAGAATACTCAGCGCCGATGACTCCAAGCTGGACGACGACGGTGCAGACCTTCAGAACAAAGGCCAGAATTTCCTCAGCACTGACGGCGCTAGGAGCAATTCCAACAGTACCGTTTGACAGAGAGCGATGAATTAATTCATGGGCTATTGGCGCTGACGGTGCCAGAATGGGTGTCGACGACGCCAATGTCGGTGCAAGACCAATTTCTAAACTTGGATGCTTTTTGAAGAGTTTTCTTATGCAGATATTGGAAAACCAACATTAAGATCTATGTAGAGAGAAATTAGATAAAAAAATCTCTCTTCTGCTCCCCCAACAACTTTGAGTCCATTAGTCATTTATTTCTTTAGAGTTTTGAGTTTTGTGGTGAGTTTAAGTGTGAATTCTTTTCTAAGAGTTGTTAGAGAGGGAGAGAAGTGAGAGATTTCTTCTTCCTTACATCTACTAAGAGAGGATCAAGGGTATTGTAAAGAGAGAAAGAGTCCACGAGAAGCTATAAAAGATTTTCTTTAAGAAAGAGTTCTAGATAAGTGTTGTTTGTTTATTATTGTTGTATGAACTTTTTTGATATATAAAATTTGTGTTTTGTTGTATCTTTCTCATGAAGACAAAGTAGTTTCCTTTCTCTTTCTCCCTACTCTGAGATATGGTGAAATGAAAAGATAATTTGGATTGCCAATTTTAAAATATAAAATAAATTGTGACGGTTTTTCAACTCTGTTCTTAATTTACTTTTTGATCTGGAAGGCCAATTGAAATATTAAAATATGCTGTGAAACATATGATCCGAGAAATGGAGTACAATTTCTATAATAGAGTAAAAATCACATTTAATTCCATGGAGGATTATTTCGTTCATGGAATCAAGTGCAAATAAATAGGGAAATATACATTGTTGGGTGTAGAATTGGAGATTTTAGGGTGACATACTAAAATCCCCAATTTGGTCTTAGTGTTTAAGAACTAAAGCGAGTGTTAGACTTCAGAGGAAGGGAAGTAAGAGCTCTGGAGTGAAAGCTAGTATCCTCTCAGCCTAACCACGGATTTAAGGACTAAACCTGAGATTAGCCAATGATTCTCTATAACTCTGAATGAGGGTAGAGAATAAATTGCTCCTAGAATTAAAATTGCTCCTATTTGACACAATACAGATTTAAACTATTTATCTCATCTCATTTTACAAAAAACTCATTATAGTTGGAAAGATGCTTTTTCATGTTAGATAACTCAGATAAACATAATCTGGTAGTTACTGTTTGGACTTAGCATTTCAGTTTTGCTAGTAGTTAATAATTTAGTTCTGATAGTACATCAAATATTTGAAATTGGTGACAGTAATTTTATTTTATTGCTATAAATTTCCTAGTTAATTTATCATTTCAAATTTAAACCTTCCTCATGGGATTGATATTTGGGGCTTAAAAAAAAATTCTTATATTACTTGATAAGGATACATATACTTGCGTAGAATCCCTACATAAATTGCTTAAATTTTTTATTCATAAAATAGTGCATCAAGTTTTTGGCACCGTTGTAAAGTGGAGTCAACTTTATATATTTTACACAACTAAATCATCAGGATCAAGTTTTTGGCAACATTGCCAGGGAAGGCAATGATAAATTTAATAGATTTGGTGAATTAGGAAATTTAGAGATAATTATAAAATATAAAATAAAAATAAAAATTAATAAAAAAAAAGAAATATATACTTAAGAGAATTTTTAAGAAAATTTTCTTTTCCTATTATATTTATTTATGTGAAATATTGGATTTGAAGGTTTAGTACCTTACGATCTAAAATTAGAATGTACTATTAGAAAATTTTGAAAATAATAAAAAGAAATTAAAATTTTGAGCAAAATGATGAATAACTTAGATAATTATATAAATGAAAATTGACAAAGATCTTTAAAAGATTATGTTAATCCTACAGCAGATGAACTTCACATGACTATTCAAAATCCTGAAGTTACTACTAATTCATTTGAGCTTAGACCTGTTATTATCTAAATGATACAAAATAATCAATTTGGAGGAACACCTACTGAAGATCCTAACTTGCATCTTGCTAGTTTTCTTGAAATATGTGCTAATTTTATATATGATGGAGTGTCTAATGATGTTGTTAGGCTTAGACTTTTTCCTTTTTCAATAAGAGATAAAGTTAAAGCTTGGTTAAATTCATTAGCACCTGGATCTATCAGAACTTGGGGAGAACTATCACAAAAATTTTTGGCTAATTATTTTCCATCCTAAAAAACTGCTAAGCTTAGAAATGATATTACATCTTTTTCTCAATTTGAAGGTGAATTGATAAATGAAGCCCGAGAAAGATTTAAAGATCTCCTTAGGAAATGTCCACACCATGCTTTACCAGATTGGTTAATAATTCAAACTTTTTACAATGGAATAGTAGGATCACTTAGATCTATTATAGATGCTGCTGCAGGTGGATCACTAATGTCAAAACCTTTTGATGAAGGATACTCTTTAAAAGAGAAAATGACTACTAACAATTTTCAATGGCCCTCTGAAAGGGAAAATCCTAAGAGAGTAGCTAGTATTCATGATTCTGATGCAATGTCTATTTTAGCATCTCAAATTGCAGTTATATCAGAAAAGATTGATCAAATTGAAGTGAACTATTCTCAAATACCATCAGTATTAGAGGAAAATTCACTAAGACATATATATGATACTCACTCATCTTATGAAACTTTGAATTTCTTATGAAACTTTGAATGCTATAAATAATTGAAATAATAATCCCTATTCTAATTATTATAACCCTGGATGAAAAGATCATCCAAGATTTAGTTGGAATAATTATAACAATTTGATGAATCCCTCAGGAAATTCAATCAACCAAGGAAATTCTAACTATCGACCTTATTATCCTCCTGGATTTAACTCTAACCCTAACCCACAAGTTAAGGAAAAGAAGTTGACGATGGAAGAAGTAATGTTGAAAATGGGAAATCATATACAAAATCAAGGGGCTGCTAATAGAAATATTGAAAATCAATTAGGACATATTGCTACTACACTTAGTAACAAACCTTCAAGAATTCTTCCGAGTATTGTGGAAGTTAATCCAAAAGATCCAAATAAGGATAAAATTAAAGCTATTCAATTACAAAGTGGAAAAGAAGTAGAAACAAGAATCCAAAGAGAAATTGAAGTTAAGGAGGAGAAGAAAGAGATTGAAAGCGACCACAATGAAAATGAACCAATACAAACTCCTTTAGAAAAACTACTACCTCCGTTTCCTCAATGATTAAAGAAAAAGGAAAAAGATAAACAATTTACAAAGTTTTTAGAAATCCTTAAAAATTTAAGATAAATATGCCTTTCATTGAGGCTTTGGAACAAATGCCAAGTTATGTGAAATTTATGAAGGATATACTAAACAAGCGAAGGAACTTTTCAGATCATGAGACCATTGCACTCAGTGAAGTGTGTAGCGCTATTATTCAGAAAAAGTTTCCTAAGAAGTTAAAAAGTTCCTGGTAGTTTTACTATACCATGTGCTATTGATGAAAAGTTTTTTGGAAAGGCCTTATGTGATTTAGGAGTGAGTATCAATCTTATGCCTCCATCAATTTTTAAACACTTAGATTTAGGAGAGATTTCCTCTACTACTGTAGTCTTCAGTTAGCTAATCGATCAATAACTTATCCTAAAGGAGTTATAGAAGATGTATTAGTGAAACTGGATAAATTTATTTTTCCTATGGACTTTATCGTATTAGATATGGAAGAACATAAAGAGAATCATATTATTTTGGGGAGACCATTTCTTGCAACAGGGTTAGCTGTGATAGATGTGTAAAAAGGAGAATCAATTATAAGAGTCAATGATCAAGAAGTAAAATTTAATATTGCAAAATCTATGAAATATCCTACAATAGAAATAAATATCCTACAATAGAAATAATAGAAATAGATAATGAATGTTTTAGGATGGAAGTTACTGATTATCTGAGTAATGAGCAATTTAAGGAAGTGTTTGAAGAAAAATTAAGGCAAGAAGAGTGTTGTGAGAATGAGAATACAATAAAAGAAGTGAATTTGGATTATGTTCAGGACAAATTTGAAACTTTATTCCTATTGGAAAATGATAATAAAAGTCTTATTCCTTCAAGAATTAAATGACCTGAACTTGAATTGAAAGTATTACCTACCCATTTAAAATATGTGTTTTTGGGAGATTCATCTACATTACCTGTTATTGTTTCTTCTGATTTAACTGAAATTCAAGAACAAAAATTAATAGAAATGTTAAAAAGATATAAAAAGTCTTTTGGACGGACTTTAGCGAATATAAATTAAAGCAAGGAGAATTTTTGAAAAATCCTTCAATTTGTATGCATAAAATTCTATTAGATTAACAATATGAACCTATAGTTGATCCTCAGAGGAGATTAAACCCAATAATGAAAGAAGTTGTTAAAAAAGAAATCTTAAAATTGTTATAGGCCAAAATTATATATCCTATTTCAAACAGTGCTTGGGTAAGTCCAATTCACTGTGTTCTAAAGAAAGGAGTGACAGTTGAAGTAAATGAGCAAAATAAATTAATTCCAATAAGATAAGTTACTGGTTAGTGAATTTGTATAGACTATAGAAAATTAAACATGACCACCAGGAAAGATCACTTTTCTTTACCTTTTTTAAATAATTCCAATAAGACAAGTTGCTGGTTGGCGAATTGTATAGTCTATAGAAAATTAAACATGGCCAGTAGGAAAGATCACTTTTCTTTACTGTTTCTAGATCAAATATTGGATAGATTAGCTGGAAACAAATATTACTGTTTTCTAGATGGATATGTCGGGTATCACCAAATTCTAATTGCTCCTAAGGATCATGAGAAAATAACATTTACAAGCCCTTATGGAACATTTGCTTTTTGTAGAATGCCTTTTGGACTATGTAACACATCTGCGACATTTTAAAGATGTATGATGTCATTTTTTTTTGTAATTTAATTGAACATGGAATGGAAGTATTTATGGATGATTTTTCTATATTTGGGATTTCATTTGAATTATGTCTAAATAATTTAGAAAAGTGTTGGAATTATGTGAAAAAATCAACCTAGTACTAAATTGGGAAAAAATATCAATTTATGGTTGCAAGAGGAATTGTCCTTGGCATAAAATTTCTGAAAATGGCATGGAAGTAGATCTTACAAAAATTCAAGTTATTGAGAAATTACCCCCTCCTACTACGGTTAGAGGGGTAAGAAGTTTTCTAGGTCATGTTGGTTTCTACAGGCGTTATATAAACATTTTTTAAAATAACTAAGCCATTATGCAACTAAGCCATTATGCCAACAAAATTTGATTTTAATGAGGAATGCATAAAAGCATTTGAACTGTTGAAAGAAAAATGCATAAAAGCATTTGAACTGAGCATTTGAACTGTTGAAAGAAAATTAATCACTGCACCTATAATAGTTCCACCTAATTGGGAGAAACCATTTGGAATAATATGTGATACTAGTGATTATGCTATTGGAGCTATTTTAGACAAAGGAACAACAAAATTTTAAAGTGATATATTATGCTGTAAAAATCTAAATGATGCTCAAATTAATTACACTACTACTGAAAGAGAGTTATTAGCTATAGCTATTGTTTATGCATTTGATAAATTTTGACCTTACTTAATTGGAGCCAAATGTATAGCGCATACAGATCATTTTGCTATCAAATATTTGATGCAAAAGAAGGATGTTAAACCAAGATTAATTAAATGGATACTTGTACTGCAAAATTTTGATTTTATGGTAGTTGATAGGAAAGGAAATGATAATCAAACAACTAATCATTTATCTAGACTAGAACAAAAAATATTAACTAGTTTTGCAAATAAAATTTTGGAAACTTTCCCTGATGAACAATTATATAATATTGATGTAGTGAATGTACCGTGGTATGCAGATAGAGTAAATTATATTGTGAGTGATATTCTACCACCAGATGTGAAGAATTAATAATTAAAAAACTTTATTTAAGATGCAAGATTCTCTTTTTGGGGTGACCCATATTTATATAAACAATGTAAATATTTGATTGTTCGAAGATGTGTTATTAGAAGGTGTGTGTGAAGGTGTGTGTCTTATGAAGAAACTCAAAAAATAATTGAAAGATGTCATGATTCTGAATTTGGAGGACATTTTGGAACAAATAGAGCTACACATAAAATTTTGCAAGGTGGATTTTATTGGCCTACTCTTTTTAGAGATGTTAATGAATATATTAGAACACGCGATCGATGTTAGCGAGTAGAAAATCGAGTAGGTTAGCGAGTAGAAAATATTTCTAGAAGAAATGAAATGCATCTAAATTACACATTAGAAGTTGAAATTTTTGATGTGTGGGGATTAGATTTTATGGGACCATTTATATCTTTATTTGTAAATTTATATATATTACTTGCTGTTGATTATATGTCCAAATGGATTAAAGGGATTAAAGCTATTGATAGATATACCTAAATGTGATGCTTGGAGTGTTTCAAAATTTTTAAATAAAAATATTTTTAGAAGATATGGAATGCTGAGCTTAATTATTACGAATGGAGGATGCCATTTTAAGAATAAGGGAATCGAGAAATTGATTAGAAAATATGATATTTTCCATTGATTTTCTATTGCTTATCATCCCAAAATGAGTGGTCTAGCAGAGATATCAAATCATGAAATAAAATGAATTTTAGAAAAAGTTGTAAAGCCCTATAAATTGGATTGGTCTCTTAGATTAGATACTTTACTATGAGTATACAAAACTGCTTATAAGACTCCTATTGGAATGTTCCCATATGAATGTTTTTTTGGAAAAAAACATGCCACTTACCAGTAGAATTGGAGCATAAAGCATTTTGGGCTATTAAGAAGTGAGAAAAGATTATTGCAGTTCAATGAACTTGAGGGAAAAGATTATTGCAGTTCAATGAACTTGAGGAGATTAAAAATGAATCATGTGATAATACAAAAATCTATAAAGAGAAAATGAAGATATGACATAATCGGAAGATTATAAAAAAGAAATTTGAACCTGGATGAGAAGTTTTATTATATAATACTATATTGAGATTATTTCCAAGAAAATTAAAATCTATATGGTTAGGACCATGTAAGGTGATTAGAGTCTATCATTATGGAAATGTTGTTATTAAAGATCCTAAAATTGGAAAGATATTTAAAGTTAATGGGCATCAATTAAAACATTATTATGAAGGGCACATTCCACAATTTAAAGAAATTTTGATGTTGAGTCATCCTAATTAAACAATGGTACGTCGGGCTGATGACGTTATATATATTATTTTGTTTAATAAGAGTTTTATATATTAGGAAATAATAATATTTTTGAATCCTACACAATTTTATATATCATAAATTAAGACAAATATTCGTATTGGTAGAAAATTTAGAATTGAATTGAACAAAAAATAGAAGCAACAAAACATTGGCCTCTGGCGCTGACGACGCCCTTCTACATAAGCCATGGCACCGATAGCGCCATCAAGAGCATCGACAACGTCCAAAGTAGTTCTTGTGGTTTTGGATGAATTTAGTGGATTTTGGCGGGATTGCACTCCAAATCAACCACCTATAGGTGTTTCTTAAAGGCCAAAAAGACTACCTTGGACAACCAGAAACTTCCAAATTTCAAAATCCATGGCTTCTAATTCCAGAAATACTTCAAGGTATAGAGTTTTAAACAAAAGAAAGTTTATCAGTTTTGATGCGCAGAGATTACAGAACATAGTCATCATGAAGAAGAGACTTATCAAGGAGAGAGGTATCCAAGATCATGGATTGAGTAATCCAAGTTCACAGATTGAGAAAATCATAGTATAGAGACGTTGGGAAGTTCTATGCTACACTACCGATGCAGTTGTTGTACTAGTGGTAAAGGAATTCTCTACTAACTTATATGGAATTACCCAAGGAGTCATCTTCATTTGAGGTAAGGCTATACCATTTTCTCCACCTCAAATTAATGATTTGTATATGATAGAAAGCATGCTAATCTATGATTATAAGAATTTTATCCCAACGGGACATATGATGCTAGATGTATACAATTTTTTGATGGATGAAAATGATAATTGGGAAATCAGAGATGAGGGATAAGTTAGTTTCTCCGCTACACTGCTTAATCCAATATCTAAACAATGACATCTCTTCATCTCTGCAAAATTACTCCCTACCATGAAGATTAGTAGAGTTACAAAAGAAAGTGCAATTTTAAACTATTGCATTCAAATGAAAAAGCCCATTGATATGGGATCAATTATTTTCAAATCTAATATGAGTATTATTATGAATGGGCCTTCATATGGACTTGGACATACTTCTAAAATTTTCTTACTTTGCAGTCAATCTCAAGTGCCATATGAAAGTTGGAAGAAAGTATTATTACTCTGGGAGTCCATGATTCCTATTGATGAAAACTATATTGGGAATGGAAATGAAGCATTGAATTTTATCTTGGATCATTCATCACATGCTTCAACACCATTAATGCCCTATACAATTGGAAGTTCAATAGCATTGGAGAAGAAAATGAAAAAAATTGTAAGAGAACTTCAGAGTATTATGAATGCAATAGGAAATCTTAAATACCTTTTCGATCCCTTAGATTGGAGGATGAAGGAGAACTTTGATCATAGTGGAACAATTGAAGCAGGTTTGGTGTAGATGTTTAAAAAAATTGATGGATCCTTGAAAATTTGACTGACCAATTCCTTTACCTACCCTTCTGCAATCTATACATCCATTACCAGTCTGTGGGAGATATTAGAGGAGAGAAAGTACTGAAGATGAAGCAGAGTAATTGAAGAAGCTAGACTCTCAACTATTTCAAATTAATTAGGTTTTTAATGTGATTGTGTTTGATTTACTTTGCTATAGAACTCTTATAACTTTAATTGTGTGTATGATTTTGTGTCAGCATTCTAGTGTTGTATTCTTCTTATGAAGTCCGAGTAGTTTCCTTTATCTTTCTCCTTACTCTGAGATATTGTGAAATAAAGAGATAATTTGGATGTGCCAATTTTAGAATATAGAATAAATTGTGATGGTTTTTCAACTTTGTTCTTAATTTACTTTTCAATCTGGCAAATTGAAATGTTAAAATATGTTGTGAAACATATGATCCAGGAAATGGAGTATGAGTTCTATAACAGAGTGAGAATCACATTTAATTCCATGGAGGAGTATTTTGTTCATGGAATTAAGTGCAAATAAATAGAGAAATATACGTCAAATGTAGAGATGGGAATAAGGCTTGAAGAGGCCTAATCTGAATGCAGACATGGGAATAGAGCGTGAAGAGGCCTACCCTGAATGCAGACATGGGAATAGGGCATGAAGAGGCATTATCCAAATGTAAAGATGGCAATATGTCTTGAAGAGTCCTACCCCGAATGCAGAGATGGGAATAGGCCTGAAGAGGCCTACCTCAAATGTAAAGATAGGAATCAAGCTTAAGGAGGCCTATCCTGAATGTAAAGATGGGAATTGGAATTTAGATACTGACCCCGAGAGTAACATGAAAATCTTGTAGAGAACCTATGGTGTTAATCTCATAGATATGTGTCGGTTGATGATTGACATTAGTGAGGAAAATTTGTGAGAATTTGTATAGAGTATGAAACTTCGGGGGATGTGAAGAAGTTGGTGCAAACAAGAATAATCGTGTTGCGCACAAAGAGTAAGAGACCTCGAGTTCGAGAGAAATAAACTCAAGAAAATTTATTTTTCTTTTCTTATTGTCTTTATCACAATTAATTATCAAAGTATATATATATGTATATATATTGAAAAAAATTAATTTTTATTGGTTGATTTATTTTTTTAAAAGAATATTTTATTCAAATTTCATTATCATTAAATTTTTATTATTTTGTTCTTTGTTCATTGTAGTTAAGAACCAACGTATGGTTCGACGGCTCTTGATTCATCGCACAAAGAGAAATTCAAGAAATAGACTGCATTCTGAAATAAAGTTCATTGATCTGCTCAAAACAGGTGTTACAGACTGAATACATGCTGAAAACTTCAAAAGTACATCTGAAACATTTCATGCTAAATATATATCATATATGCTGCTTTGACATTGTACAAAATGTGACAAAAATAACTGTCTATCTGTCATTTGTGGGATGAGCCCCTGATCAAGCTGACCTACTAAGTTACGCCCCAAGACAAAAAATTCCCTTTACGTGTACTTAGAGGTATAAAACTCTCATAGCTTGTACGGGCATAGCTCCTCCAGCTCTGGATCTGGTCGGAATCTATACGGAATCTTATTGATATCCATCCTTCTGACAGACATAGAAACTCTGCGATGTTGTACCCCTGAGATTCAGTGCTTGGCGAGGTCTGCTCCATTTTCTTTGAGAATCAACAATGAACCTATTAACAATGGAATCTCAGCACATCCCCTAAACTCTCATGGGCTGATAACATCAATTTCTTTTCCAAATAGAATATTGCTCTTGCTCATCAAGGACACCGTACAGAAAGACCTCACAAAATCATGATGGTCTATGTGCGGGGGAGGGAATGCAATCTCCTTCTCCTTCATCATAGATATTGATGATACAACTATTTGGAATGCAATCAGCTGGCAGTATGCTCCATCTAACCATTCTCTTAATCATCCAATTTATCTTAGAGGGGTGGGGTCCACCTCATCATTTCTTAAGATTACGGGAGGATTCTCTTGTCTAATCTTAGTGAAATTATAGCAGCAACTGCATTCGATGGTTATCCTGCCTTTTCCTCTCATCCACTTTCGTGGCTCAGTATAAATTCTTTCCATCAGCAGGCCAGCTCAACCTTTGTCTCTTAGATAAAATATGCAGTCTACAGTTCTCCTTTCATCACTTTTAAAAAAGAATCATGTGGACAGCTCCAGGCCTTTCAAAATATTGATGATATTTCCTCAGATTTCTTCGTAAAATTATAATTCTCTCCTCTTAAATTTTCTTATTCTTTCCAATGATGTTGTGAGGATCCTTTGAGATCATTGAGGTGGCTCCCTCATCTCTTTATCTGTAGGATACCACATCTGACTTGGCTCTATAGGTAATAAAATGTAAGACTTGGTATCCAGGTAAACTCTATCCTGACGTCCTATGTCGGGAGCTACAAATTTTTCAAATGAGCTTTAGTGGTCTAAGTATAGAAAATTATATGTCAGCCACTCCACGAATCCCCTCTTGTTGATGAATGAATAAGAATTTTGACATTACACATTTGGAAAGCTTTGTAAAATTCTTTTGGGACTTCAGATTATACTTGCTCTATAGGAAATTCAAACTCATCTTCCATAGCAGGTGTACTGGCGAAATTTTGCCTCATGCAAGGGTCATAAATTTTTTCCCTCAGGAATTGGGGTAAGTAAATTTTCTGCCTCTTTCTGGCATCTTATTTCTTCACACAAAAAGGCTCTATGTCTACGACGATTGGCATTTTGGTGTCGAGTTCTTCTTAACAGTGCATCTGGCAATCTTTCACCGTCGGTGCTGACTAGATTTCTGGTTGGTGTAGTTATCAAGGATGATAAACGACTAGTTCCCTTCATTGGATTCTATTGTGTTACCACTTTATTCCTCTTTGGAGATGGTGTATTCTTTTGTACCAACCCTCAAAAGCGACGGTAACCCTTCCTTTTCTTTACGGCTAACTATGTCCATCTGGGGACCCTCATAGTTAACATTGACCTGACCAAAGTCCAAGTCAAAGTCTATGATGTCACCACGATGTGCCCTTTCCTAGTTGAGTGTGAGATTCAAGCCATCCTTAGAGGCAAAAATCAGCTTCCGACATTTTCTTCTGCATATGTTAGGAAAAACATCAGTACACTAAAATTTAGCTGGAAAAAAAACAAAAAAAACATTTATTAGGCAAAATTTTAGTTTACACAGGTTCAAAGATTATTTTATTTATGTTTGTTTTTTTTAATTTAATTTAATTTAGTAGAATATCAAAATTAAAAGCAAAAAGGAGAAAGTCAAAGCTTGCAATTTCAAAAGTTTTCATTTTATTAATGTTAATTTTATTACAAAATTTTGGACCCAGTCACAGATACATGACCAAATAAATAACAACATTATGACCAAAGTTTCAAAAAAGCAATTTCAAGCAACATCAATTTGTATAGTATGTCTTCAAATATCATCCATTAATCGACAACATAGGTCTTTCACCTTAGAAATCCACCAGCTGGTAGGCTCCTCTTGAATAGACCCTTTCTACAACAAATAGTCCCTCCCAAGTTGGTTCAAACTTTCCACCTATCTTGCGATGTGCAAGAGTAGATATGTTGAGAACAAGAATGAGGTCACCCAATTTAAACGTCATTAGGGAAACAATTTGTCATGAGCTTGTCCATTCTCTCTTGGTAAAGTTCTAAATGTTATTGTGCTTCTAGTCATTTTCCTTCAAAACTTTCTAATTCTTCAAGTCTGAGTTTTGTAATTTTTTTGTTGTGATTTGGTTGGCGATGGTGACTTTGAGAGACGGTGTCAAAACTTTTAGCGGCAGTACGACTTTAGACCCGTACACGAGCTCGTAGGGTGCACATTGAGTGGGAGTTCTGAACGTTGTCTGATATTCTCACAAAGCTTCTAACAACTGTTATGCCAATCTCTTTTGTTTTCATCCAGTGTCTTCTTCAAAATTTGTACTAGTGTTTTATTGAAGGCCTTGACCAGGCCATTTGCCCTGGGATAGTAGATTGTAGAGTTTCTCCAGTCTATCCCATGCCGCTTGACAAAGCTGTTGAGTTTGGTGCTTTTGAAGGCTTTCCTATTGTCAGAAATTACTCTACGTGACACCAAAATGGTAGGCATTTTGACTTTTTAAAAATTGAATGACGTGTTGTGTTGTAACCTCTCGTAACGGCACTACCTTTGCCCACTTAGAGAAGTAATTCATAGCGGCAAGAATAAATCTGTGTCCTTTAGAGGATAGAGGGTATATTGGTCCTATTATGTTTGTGCCCCAACATTTAAATGGCCACAATGAAATAGTTGGATGTATCACATTCAGAGGTTAGTGTAAGACCACCCCATGCACTTGACACTGGTGACACTTTTTGGTTGTATCCATGCAATCAGACATCTTTGCTGGACAATAATATTCGAGTATCCTGATCTTCATTTTCATCTTTGGTCCTGACTGGTGAGCACCACACAATCTGAGATGTACTTCCATGACAATATTCTGTGACTCTGCTCCGCTCAGACATCGTAGACACATTTAATCGAATGATCCTCTGTAGAGGATATCACCCACTAGAGCATATTCAGGGCGTAAGACATGGCCCTTCTTGTGATGTGGTGTGCCTCAGACTTGTCTTCTAGCAGTTTTCCAGTACGCAAATATTCTATTAATGGCTTACGCCAATCTTTGTTGGTATCTGCAATTTTATTTATTGTTTCTTCTTTCCCAAGCTTATGTAGAGTTTTGAAGTCATTTTGAGACAAGACTCGTCTTCCTTGCACCGTGACTTCGGTGGAATCCTTTGGGGGACATGCCATTTCCTTAGCGAGTTTTGCTAGAGCGTCCGCATGAGCATTATCTCCCTGAGGAATCCGGTAGAAAGTCACGTAAGGGATTTGCTCCAGGAGCTTCATTGTGCACTGATGGTACTCTACTAGTCTTGGCTTCAGAATTTTGTATTGTCCGACAACTTGCTGGATGAAAACTTAAGAGTCACCATAAATGACAATGTTTGTTATGTCCATTGAGATTGCCAATTCCAATCCGGTGATTAAAGCTTCATATTATGCTTCATTGTTGGTGTACGGCTCTGTCAGGTGCTATGAGAACCTCAACATACCCTTATCTGGAATAAAGATCAAACCAATCCCTGTTATGCCTGGTATAACTGTGCTTGATCCTTTACCCAAATCTCAACAATTGAATGCCCTAAACCTCAAATTGGCATCCAATTTTTGTTGAAAATCCTTTGTGAGGTCATTTGTGACCAAACATAATAATCAATTTGAGCTTAGTCCAAAGCTAGCTCAAGTTTGACCCAAATTTGCATCATATGCCTAATTTGGGTCTAAATCCAAATTTCATAAAAATCCACTAAATTCACTACCAAATTGATTTCAAAATGACTTTCATCCTTCATGAAAGATATTCATCATGATGTTTTACACCAAACACAACAATCACAATGGACTTAGCCCATGGCTAGCCCAAGTTTGACCCAAACTTAGCCCAACATGCTTAAAATGGGTCAAAAATCAAAAATCCACCAAATTGATTAACCAATTGACCTCAAAATGACTTTCACCCTTCATGAAAGTTGTTCCTCATGGTCTCTTACACCAAATGCCATATTTAATTGGGCCAATTGACATGTCTAACCTAGTCCAAACACAAGATTTGGTCATATGCACCTTCTTGGACTTATGGTCAAATCCAAACCAATTGAGCTT
>NW_018165704.1:138441-138854 GCF_001263595.1 Phalaenopsis equestris | reverse complement strand
AAAGTACTTGCTATACCACATGTCAATACTCTATGGTGTCATTTTTACTGCTCATTATAAGCTTTAACCATGACCCAACCCTTGGTTAAGCACTTTAACCCAAGCTAAAGCCCAAAACCGTGAGCCCCCACATGGCCAATACCCAAATTCATGCCAAGAAGCCACCTTAGCGCAAATTGAGCTGAGAGCTCCTCTGCTTTAAACGAAGAAGATGTACCGCAAGGCGGAATAATCAACTTCGATATAAAATTTGATGATATCAACGTAGAATATGAAAATCCACTAATGGATGCTGTTGGAGAACAAGAAAAAGAGGGATTGCCCTCATTGCCCAAATTCAGCACCAGGATTCTCTCCTCCTCAAGAGGGAAAGAAATTATTGAAGAACAAGATCCAATGGAAGGGCCAAGCCG
>NW_018165704.1:132826-133663 GCF_001263595.1 Phalaenopsis equestris | reverse complement strand
GGTCAAAAATAAAAAATCCACCAAATTGATTAACCAATTGACCTCAAAATGACTTTTACCCTTCATGAAAGTTGTTTCTCATGGTCTCTTACACTAAATGCCATATTTAATTGGGCCACTTGACATGTCTAACCTAGTCGAAACACAAGACTTGGTCATAATCTTAAAGGGATAATAAAGAGGTTAAATCAAGGTACTTGCCATAACACATGTCCATACCCTATGGTGTCATGTTTACTGAGCATCATAAGCTTTAACCATGATCCAACCCTTGGTTAGCCACCTTAACCCAAGATAAAACCCAAAAATCGTGAGCCCCCACATGGCCAATACCCAAATTCATGTCAAGAATCCACCTCAGCCCAAATTGAGGAGCTTAACACCTAAGCAGTGGGGCTAACCCCTCAATTGACCAATCAAGCTTCCCTATGGCCAATTTCTATAAAATGCCACCCCCCCCACGGCCATGAATCGGGTGGTAAGAAAACAATTTTCACCAAAGCCTCCCAAACTCCTCCGAGAGCTTCTCTAAGAGTCCCTTAACACATTACAATCCATTTCCCTCTCCCAATTCCACCACAGAAATCCAATTTTGAGTTTGAATTCCTGCCCGAAACAAGAAAAAACTTCAATCCAAACCTACACAGCACCAAACTTCAAACAAATTGGCTCTACACCTTCACAACAGTGAAGGAAACCAAAACCCCATCATTTCCCCCTCTGAAATAGCCTCTACCATAGCTCTCAACCAATACCCAAAATCGGCTGTGGTCGAAATCATATATAGGCCTTACACCAGAGCCAAAGGCTTCATCCCTAAGCTCTTTGGGACCCAAC
>NW_018165704.1:130638-132512 GCF_001263595.1 Phalaenopsis equestris | reverse complement strand
TCGGCGGGCCACGTGGCAGCTAACTCAGAAGGCGGCGTCGAATAGAAGCATGTCGTGTGGCTGTTTGACGGATCCGATGATCCAGTCAGCCCGTGGTTTGAATAAATAAATAGGGGTATTTAATAAATTCAGAAAATAGCCCCTAAACTTCAAAAATCCATATCTTTGCATAGAAAATTCATAAAAATGAAATAAAAATACCCTCTTGCTCAGTGAACAGAGGAGAATCATATAAAGTTGTTTTCACATTAATTTGATTTATAAATTATTTTTAAAAAAAGAATTAGGGTTTGGGGTTTTGTCAATTTTTGCGGGCCGCGTGGCAACTGACTCAGAAGGTGGCGTCAAATAGAAGCGGGCCGCATGGCTTCTCGACGGATCCGAGGATCCAGTCAGTCTAGGTGCACAATTTGAACATTTTTCCAAAGACATAAGAGATCTCCAGATAGAGATCTTAATTCTCTAATTTTTTATGCATTTTTTACTCAAATAATTATAGAAAATTGTATGTGGCTTAGAAAATTCTACAAAAATTCATGTAAGTTCCCTATAGCCAGAGTAGTCTTAGGAAATAATTTCATGATTTTTAAGAATAAAAAAATCACTGTTTTGAGCAAACCCTATTGTACTTAAAACATTTAATTTGGAGTACACAGAGATCAAAATCACTTGATGTTTGTTCTCCACTATGGCTCATGAGTCAGAGAACTCACCATAAAAATTTCAAAGGATTTTGAGATCATTTAATATTTTTAATTGATTTTTAAAGATCATCATCAAATTTAACACTTAAATAATCTTCAAAAATCAAAATATAACTTCAAAAATTGAGTTCTCTAATAGTAGAAGTTCTCTAATAGTAGAGAGATTTAATAAAAATAAAATGATATTTAAAATAAAAACCTAATTTTTAATCCTTTTTTTATTATTTTAATGATTAAAAAATATTAAAAAATACAAAAATCACAAGGATCCTCATGGAAATATTCCAAATTATTTTCTAAACACTTAGGAATCATTGGAATATTCTTCCAAGGTCAAAAAATAAAGATATCTATTTTTAAACCTTAAAATTATTTTTAAGGCTTAAAAATAGAATTTTCACCAAAATAATTCTAAAAAATCAAATAAAAAAAATACAAAATAAATTTCTTTGGGTTCTCTAACCTCAGAGAGATTTTTCAAAAATAAAAAATCTATTTTCAACACTCAAAATATTTTATTTTTAGTAAAGTCCCCAAAAATTCAATTTATTTTAATAAATCACAAAAAATTCAAAAAATTATGAAATTTTGGTCAAATGACTTTCTGATCTAGGGCTAGCTTACATAAAAATTTCAAGTGATTAGGAGTTGTCTTGATCATCTTTCAGAATTTTTCTTGAAAATGCACATTTTTGCATGAAAATAATTATATAAATCAAATTAAACTTTGAAAATTCACATTTTCTCCTCTGATGTCTTAATTAACCCATCATTAGGGTTACATAAAAATCCCAAAATCATTTGACTTTAATTTGATAAATTATGAAAATTTGGACCCTCAGGGGCAAAAATGTAATTTTGGATATTTTAGCCTTAATGAACATTTAGGCTTAATCAAAATGGGAAATGGGTAATTTATAGTCTTAATTAACTCATTTGATAACTTTGATCAAAAATGGGTTTAATTGGTAGAAACTCATTTAATTTTGCCAAATTACAAGATAAAAGAATAATTCCCATAATTATCAAAATTTTGGAAACTTCATTAGCATAAAATGACTTTTGAATTTAGGGGAATAACTTTGGAAATCAATGATTTCACACACTTATCTGATAATCAAAATGATATTTAAATGATCTTGATAATGATCACTTAAAGTTTTAAATCTT
>NW_018165704.1:123353-129541 GCF_001263595.1 Phalaenopsis equestris | reverse complement strand
GCCATCTTCAACAGCAAGAGGATCTACACTAATACATCCCTTCCTTAGCTTTAAACGACAAAGCCATAAGATATCAAAGTTGTTTTCCTAGTGCAACATAAATCCTCAAACACATCTTTTAGGCATTTGTACAATCCTGCTGTACAATCAAAGCCCTAACTTGCCTTAGGATTTTGAGGTTGTCATTTGTCATGACCTAAATCCTCACATCTTCAAGGTTATTTGTGCTGATTGCTTCACACAAATATAAATCCTAATAAATAAAAAATTGCAGGATGAAACATCTAAAAGATTTCTCCTAAATTGAAGACAAATAATAGGATAGCTTTGGAAGTCACCGAAGTTCTCCTTCGGATCCGTGACATCCTCTAGTGTTTCCTCCTTTGGACTCCAAAACAAAACGTTCCAAATTTGAACCAATCCCCCTTCACACTTCTTAGGCCGATATCTTTGAAATGTCCTTACCATTCGAACTCCTTGAAGGTAAATTTTCTTGATTTTTATCGAGAGTATTTTTAGGTAACTTCAGTTATCTATGATGTAATTAACTATAGGGGCTTGCCCTTATAGGAAGCTTTTCCCGAACCCAGCATAATATAAACCCTATTTAATTTCTTATATTAAATAGAGGAACTTGTCGGCCAATAAATTGGTTTTGCAGACCAAAACGGATGTCATAACTTTCTTTAGTTTATTTGATCGAGCCTCACCCTCAATTCTTGTGTCCATCCTTCGGGATAGATACAAGATTTGAGGTAAAATGCTCTTTCATCTAAACTATGAAAATTATGGGGTCAGTTTGACTTCATATTTTTCAAAACTAAAATTTTAAAAAAAAACGTCCTTCCAAAGTGGGCAATGGGATTTCAATTCCGATGACCGACGGCTTCTTACGAGCAAACCCCGCACCAAAAATAGTGCCGACAATGTTGATGTCAGTAACTGCAATCATCTTTCATTCTTCTTCTTCGGGCTTGTCTAACTTATCAAGGTCAATTCATGACAAAACTTATCTTACTTGTACTATAATATGAATGGAATCCTCTGAGGGACACACCAATTCCTTTACAAGTTTTGCTAGATTATCGGCATGGGCATTATCTCCCCAAGGAATCCGATAGAGAGTCACATTGAGAATCTGTTCCAATAGCTTCATTGTGTATGGATGATATTCCACTAGTCTTGGTTGCAAAATATTGTATTGTCTGGTAACTTATTGGATGATAAGTTGTGAGTTGCCATAGACTGTAATATATGTTATATACATTGAGATCGCCAGTTCCAATCCAGTGATTAACACTTCATATTCTGCTTCGTTGTTGGTGCATGACTCTATCAGGTGATAGGAGAATCTAAATATACCCTTATCTGGCGTGATGAAAATCAACCCAATTGCTGCTTTGCCTGGTATAACTGCTCCTGATCCTTTATCTTTTCTGGCAGATGAAGCTCCATCAAAGTACATCTCCTAGCGTTGCGCACTTAAAAATTCAATTTGTAGTACTTGTTCATCTGATAATTCATCATTAAGATGGGACCTAGCTGGAAGTGGGTGTGCAGTGAGAAAATCTACTAAAATTTGTCCCTTGATAGCATGGAGGGGAACAAAAGTTATATCAAATTGCAATAAAATCATCAAACACCTTGCTAAACATCTGGAAAGTGTTGGTTGGGTCATCAAATATTGCAATGGATTAACTTTTGAAATAAGGGTAATCTTTTGAGAAAGCAAGTAATGTGTAAGCTTTTGAGCAGTGAAAATTAAAGCTAGACAATGCTTCTCAATAGGCAGATACCTCACCTCTGTCAGCATTAAATGAAAACTCAAGTATTAGAGCCCATTTTTCTTACCCTCATCATTGAACTGAGCTTGCAGGGCTCTGAGAGAGTCATCTAAGGCCGTGGTATAAAGTATCAACGGTTTTCCCGGACTAAGCGCTGCCAAAACATGAGGTTTCATTAAATATCTCTTAACATCCTTAAAGTCCCGTTGGCACTTCTATTTCCAAATGAATTTGGCTTCCTTTTTAATTAATGCCTAGAAGGGCTGACACCTACCTGAGAGATTAGAAATAAAGAGCCTTAGATATGCTAATTTTTTTTAAAGGACCATAGTTTTTTCAAGGTTTTGGGAGGAGGAAATTCCAAGATAGCTTTAATCTTATCCGAGTTGATCTCAATTCCCCTAAATCCTAGAAATTTTTTGGAGGTGACAACAAAACCACACTTTAAGGGATTCACCTTTTGATTATTTTGTCAGAATCATTCAAACATGATCCTCAAATCATCTAAATGGCTTATGTTTTTTTTTACTTTTGATGACTAAATCATCCACGTAGCACTCCACTTAGTTGTGAATGAGGTCATGAAAGTTCTTCTTCATAGCTTATTGTTATGTTGCTCCAGCATTCTTCAACCCAAATGACATTACTGTGTAGTAGAAAATCCTGATTGGTGTTCTGAATGCTGTAAGTGTTGCATCTTCTAGAGTCATTTTAATTTGGTTATATCCTAAAAATCCATCCATGAAAGGGAAAATTTCATGTGTTGATGCGATGTCCACCATTAATTTTGGTATCGTTAAGGGAAACTCATCCTTCAAAAATGCTTTGTTTAAATTCCTAAAATCGACATATACACGGATTTGTCCATTTTTTTATTAACTAGCACAACATTGGCTAACCATGTGGGGTATTGCTCTTCTCTTACAAAGTTACTATCTGTCAATTTCTTTACCTCGATAATGACTTGTTGCTCTTTCTCAAGGCGCATTCTTCTGGGAGCTTATTTTACTTGGGTCATATCTTTATCCACCTCGAGTTTATGAACTGCAAATTCTGCTGACAACAATGGTATTTCATCATAGTTCCAGGCAAACCAATCTTTAAATTATGATAATAACCTTATCAGTTATGTAGATTCTTCCTCATTGAATAAATAAATTATGAAGGTAGGTCGGGGCTGCTTCTTAGTCCCAAAGTTGACCTCTTTTAATTCATCAATTATTGACTTAATCTCTTCTTCAAATTTTGGTGGGGCATCACCTATTAACTGATCTTGAGAGTCATCCTCTACATCGAGGTAATCCACTTCCAATCTGCTAGTAACAGCCATGCAAAATTCAAAGTCATTGATTGGTCCTATAGTACCAAATCCGAGACCTTCTCTCAAGTTAGGAGTTCGACTTTTAACTTTCCACAATTTTTTAAAAATTTGTAGTTTATCCTTTGACATTTGTTTGGGCATATATTCCTTTTGAATTAACTTTTGTACACAAGGTAAAAAGTAAGCCAAAGGGAATTCCATTAATTCATTAGAATCCTCTTCTAAATTAAGATAATATTCAGAACTAATAGAAGGGGAAGCATAGTGAAACTTGATCGGCTTTGAACCAACACTACGGACTTCCTTGACCTCTAAACTCTCAACCTTTTGAGGTAGATTGGAGTAAGGGTCATGACATTCACATAGTGGTTGATCCGATCATACATCGACTCATATTCACTTTTCTCCACATCTTTCAAAGTAATCTCATATTGAGGTTTTTTCTATTTTATCATCATGATTTCTTCCTTGGAACTTTCTTCATCAAAACTTTCTTCCATGTCAATGTTGATGGTCGGCCTAGTCTGTTCAACAATCGTGTTGGTTCTTCCTCGCCCACCTCCCTAGCCTCGATCTTGGGTGTATGGGCTAAAAGAACCTCTACCGATCCATTGTGAAGAAACAGTAGTAGATTGCTGAAGTAGTAGATTGCTGAAGTGGGTTTGTGATTCTTCTGAATCTTGTACTTCATTTGCCATAATTTCACGGGTAAAGACATTTCTCTTTGGAGGTGCGTAGTAGGAAGTTTCTTCGTGAATGCCCACTTTATGTACTGAAAATTGTTGCAAATCTCCTTTAATACAATGTTATTTCCTTTAAAATATTTGATACACTGATTTAGAGATGATGGAACAATGTCATGCTTGTGAATCCATGGTTGTCCAAGTAGAGCATTGAAAGAGGTCTCTGCATAGATGACATGAAATTTTGTGGTTGTTACTAGTTCTCAAACTTTAATTAGTAGTTTAATCAATCAAAGGGATCTTTCTCCTTTTTGATTAAAGCCTCTTAACACCATTTTATTATTTGTAAGCTCTTGAGCTTCAATATCCAAATATGTCATTGTCCGTAGATTCTTTAAGTTAAGTGATGCTCCAAAACTACGGATAATACAAATTTGTTGATATTAATAGAGATGTAGAGCGGTTGGTTGTGGTCAGTAGTGCTTAGCCACAAGTCTTCATCTATGAAGGTTATCCAAGCTGTTCTTTTATGAAACAAACTTCATCCTAGGATGTGTTGGCCAACTGAGCTCAGCAAATCTCTGGATCAATAAAGCTGTAACCATAGACTCTCGGGGGCATCACTTTCAGACTCCTCAGGTTTATCTTTGTGATTTCCTCTCCTTCTCGCAATGTGGTAAGTAAATTCTTTTTTGCTTCTTCATCGGAAAGATCTAAGTTGATATGTAGTGGTTCCAAGTTGATAGATAGTGGTGCGCCATGGCACTCGAGGACAGGCTCCTCACTCTTGGTGCTATCGTAACCAGCCTCGTCGACATCTTCTTCACCCTTGTTAATGGGTTCATCGGACTTAAATATGATTTAAAAATTGATTTGGGAATTGAGATCAGAGTTAGATTGAATAAAATCAAATACCTTATCACTAGAAACAGTTAAAACGTAGCCGAAATCATAATCATTATATTCATATACCTAGGTGGGGAAAAATGATAATCATACATGGTCAAGGGTTTGAGGATTTTCTTCCCCAAATCTGAGACAACCAATCTAAAAGAGGAAGCCACTATCCTACCCCCCATGTTATTAGTCTTCATGACGTTGCTCTTTTCTTTGTCTTCTAGTTGCGGTAACTTCTCTGGCAAATTCTCCAACTTGGGCTCGTCAGGCTAAAAACTCTAAACACTGGCTTGTGCTGAAGTGGTCTGAATCTAATTTAGTATTTTCTTGGATGACTCGTTCTAAACTATACTCCATCCATCTTTTTTCTACATATGGATCTATCAGAACGCTTGGCTCGGCGAAAATCATATTCACAGAACCTTTTTCAGGTTCTTTTAAATATTCTTTTGGGATTGTTATGTTCCCTTTTTTAAAGTTCTTTTTGATCTAATCCTTACAGATGAAACAATCCTCTATAGTGTGTCCAAGCATCCTGAGATACGGGAAATAATTTGGTTGATCCCTTTTGTAGACCCCTTCAGGTTTTTTTGGATTTGGTAATCTGAATTCAGACTTCTTCATTAGACTTCTGAAAATCTTGGGTAACACTTCGACTTTGAAAGAATATACCGCTTTCCTCCATTCTGACATGGATGAACCCCTCTTATTCTCTATTCAGTATGATCCTCCCTGATGAGGTTGCTAGCTAGACTGGCCATGCTGCTGTGTCTATTGTTGAGCTAACTGCAATGACCACTAAGAATCTTGACGAGAATTCTCTGTATGTATCTTCATTGGCTGCTTTCCTTTATCGACCGTTGCCACTATCTTGGACTTCTTTTTGAATATCCTGGTTGTTCTGGTCTTTTTTTATTACTCCTAGGAATCTAAGTGGTTAACTTCCTTCTGTAGATTTCTAGCTTTGCTGAGTAGCTTCTCAAAGGATTTGATGGTGAGTATCTTGAGCATGAAAGCTACTGGCCCATGAATGTTTTTGAGTAAATTTTTAATTGCATGATGTTCCGATAACTGAGATTCACATTTCATGCTAAGGTTTCTCCTAATCTACTAGAGTATACTCAGGCTTTTGCTTCTCCATGATGAGATCTCCAATAGAAACATGATGCTGTGCTCCAAAAAATCTCTGCAGGAAAAAGTATTTTAATTCGACAAATTTCTTGATTGATCCGTTGAGTAGTTCGACATACCAATCACTTTCTTGGAGGATTTGCTCCATGTTGTATCCCATCCATCTTTGGTAGATGAGGAAGATCCTTCTGATGATTCCTGTATATGATCCAGAACTTTCTTGAGCTTGTTCCAAGTTGAACTCCATCCGTCTTCTTCAGTGTATGGATCAAGTTGGGAAATCGGCTCATCCGAAATCACATTTATCGAACCTTTTTTAGGTTCTTTTAAATATTCTTTCAAAATAGAGATATTCCCTTCTTTAATGTTCTT
>NW_018165704.1:121704-122092 GCF_001263595.1 Phalaenopsis equestris | reverse complement strand
TTTTTCAACTTTATCTTCAATTCGTGATATATTACTTGCTCTTGGAGAACCTTGTGGGGTTTCCTTCTCCATTTCAGTAGCAATAATCGTAATAATATCAGATACTTCAGATTCTAATTTGATTCCTTGATCAGACTGTATCGGTGATACAACCTTGGGTATCCACATCTTCTTCTTCAACAATGATGATTCAGGACAAGATGTCCTAATAGAACTATCAACATGTTGAGAAGAAGTATGCTCCTCTTTGTGTATACCATATACAATGTTAGATAAATATCTTTGAGAGATTCTTGGACCCAATCTTGATTTTATGGATCGATATTCTGTAGTATCAGATCTATTTCCCAAATGGGACCAAACAGAAACACGAACAGATGTATTTTGT
>NW_018165704.1:114627-121604 GCF_001263595.1 Phalaenopsis equestris | reverse complement strand
GGTTGTTGATTTTTAGGACTTAAAGTAGAAAGGAAACAAAAAGAAAGGAATTTGGAGTCAAAATGAAGTTTTTGAAGAAGTACTCAAAGCTGACCGCACCAAGGGCAGTGCTGATGGCGCAGAACAATAGAACAGCTAAAATTTTTATTCAGCGCTGACGATGCAAGAACTAGCGCTGATGGTACCAAAGGCGGGTTCAGCTCCCATTTCTAGAAGGTTCAATGTGTTTGGATAATTTTTGAAGAGATTTTGGAAGTACCTCTTGGAGAACCGACCTTGGACTTTATATGGGGCCGAAATTCATAAGGAAAGTGACTCTTTTTCGCTCCAAGACATTCCTCCACGCTTCATTTTTGCCATTCTTCATAATCCATCTTCATTCCACCACCATATTGGAGTCCATTAGTGATTTTTCTTTTATAGGTTATACTTTTTGTGGTGATATTTAGTGTGAAACATTCTATAGGAGTGCTGGAGAAGGAGAAAAGTGAGAGATATCTTCTTCCTGCATTTCTAAGAAAAGGCTACAAGGGATTTGCTTTGGAAAGAGTTTTAGATAAGTTTTGTTTATTTATTAGTGTTCTATGAACTTTCTTTTACATATTAAATTTGTGTTTTGTAGTGTCTTTCTCATGAAGCCTGAGTAGTTCTCTCTATCTTTCTCCCTTCTTTGAGATGTGGTGAAATGAAGAGATAATATGATGTGTCAATATTAAAATATAAATTAAATTGTGATGATTTTTTAACTCCGAACTTATTTTACATTTCAATTTGGCCAATTGAATTGTAAAATATGTTGTGAAACATATGATACAAGAAATGGAGTATAAGTTCTACAATAGGGTGAGGATTACATTTGATTTCATGAAGGAGATATTCGTTCATGGAATTAAGTGCGAATAAAATTGGAAATATTCTTTATTGTGTGTAGAATTGAAGAATCTTTAGAATCTTTAGGTTTGAAGAATCTTTAGGTTGACAGACTAAAATCCCCAATTCAGTCTTAGTGTTTAAAAACTAAAATGAGAGTTAGCCTTTAGGTGAAGCGGGAGCTTTGGAGTGGGAGCCGGTATCCTCCTGGCATAGCTATGGATTTAGGGACTAAACCTAGGATTAGCCAATGATTTTCTATGCACTATATCAGGGTAGAGAATTATAAATGCTCTTATTTGACACAATATATATTATAAATATTTATCTCATCTCATTTCACCAGAACCTCATTGTAGTGGGAATGATGCTTTTTCACATAAGAAATCTTCTTTACGTAAAGATAGTTAGTAGATTAGTATTTACTTTTTAAACTTTGCACTTCTATTTTGCTAATTGTTAAGCACTTTAGTTTTGATAACATTTATTATAAACATTTATCTCATGTCATTTCACCAGAATTTCATGGTAGTGGGAATGATGCTTTTTCACATAAGAAATCTTCATTGCATAAACATAGTTTGTAGACTAGTAGTTATTATACAAAATTTGCATTTCTGTTCTACTAGTAGTTAAGTAATTTAATTTGGTTAATATCTCAACATTCAAAATTAGTGACAATGGTTTTGTTTGATTTTCTGTAAATTTGCTGTTAAAATTTATCATTGTTAACTTACACCTTCCCCGTGGGATTGATATTTGGGACTTAAAATGAAAATTCCTTATTACTTGATAACGATATGTATACTTGCGTAGAATCCCATTATTAATTGCCTATAACTATATATATTTTACACAACTTACTTTTCATATAAGGATCAAGTTTTTGGCATTGTAGTGGTGTCAACTTCAGAAATTTTTTACTTATAAAAATCAGGATCAAGATTTGAGCGCTGTTGTCGGGGAAGGTAATGGTTAAATTTAATTAAATTAAATAGTTTTGATAAATTAGGAAATTTAGATTATATATATATATATATATATATAATCAAAAATAAAAAAAAAGTATTTTACTTTGCTTACTTTGTTTGTTTATGCAAAATATTGTATATGAAGGCTTAGTACCTTACGATTCAGAGTTGGAACGTACTATTAGAAAAATTTAAAACAACAAAGTGAAATTAAAAATTTAAAAGAAATGGTAAATAACTCAGAAAACTCAATAAATGAGAATCGATAAAGACCTTTAAAAGATTATGCGAATCCGACAGCAGATGAACTTCACTTGACTATTTAAAATTCTGATGTTGCTGCTAATTCATTTGATCTTAAACCTGTTATTATCCAAATGATATAAAATAATAAGTTTGGAGGATCACCAACTGAAGATCTTAACTTACATCTTGCTAGTTTTCTTGAGATTTGTGTTACATTTAAATATGACAGAGTGTCTAATGATGTTGTTAGGCTTAGAATTTTTCCTTTTTCATTAAGGGATAAAGCCAATACTTGGTTAAATTCATTAGCACCTGGATTTATTAGAACTTGGGGAGAACTATCACAAAAATTCTTTGCTAAATATTTTTCACCCTCGAAAACCGCTAAGCTTAGAAATGATATTACATCTTTTTGTGAGTTTGAAAGGGAATCGATATATGAAGCCTGGAAAAGATTTAAAGATCTTCTTAGAAAATTTCCACACCATGCTTTGTCAGATTGGTTAATAATTAAAACCTTTTACAATGGATTTGTAGGATCACTAAGATCTATTATAGATGTTGTTGCGGGTGGATCATTAATGTCAAAACCTATTGATGAAGCATATACTTTAATTGAAGAAATGGCTACTAATAAATTTCAATGGCCCTCTGAAAGGGTATATCCTAAAAGAGTAGTCAGTATTCATGATTTTGATGCAATGATGCAATGTCTATTTTGGCATCTCAAATTGCTGCAATTTCTAAAAAGATTGATCAAATAGGAGTGAACTATACTCAAATACCCCCAGTATTAGAGGAAAATTCACTAGGACATATTATTGATACTCAACAATCTTATGAAACTTTAAAGGCTATAAATAATCAAAATATCAATCCCTATTCTAACTATTTTAACCCTAGATGGAAAAATTACCATAATTTTAGTTGGAATAATTATAACAATCCAGTGAACCCATTCAGAAACCTGAACAATCAAGGAAATCCTAATTTTTGACCTTATTATCATTCAGGATTTAACTCCAATCCTAACCCACAAGTTGAGTAAAAGAACTTGATGATGGAAGAAGTGATGTTTAATATGGGAAATCAAATACAAAGTCAAGGGCCTGCTATTAGAAATATTAAAAATCAATTAGGACATATTGCTACTGCACTTAGTAACAGACCTTCTATAATTCTTTCGAGTGCTGTGGAAGTTAATCCAAAAGATCAAAATAAAGAACAAATTAAAGCTAACAATTACGAAGTAGAAAAGAAGTTGAAACAAGTATCCAAAGAGAAACTCAAGTTGATGAAGAGAAGGAAGAAATGGAAAATGATCAACATGAAAATGAACAAACACAGGTTCCTTTAAAAAAACCATTACCTTTATTTCCTTAAAGACTAAAGAAGAAAAGTAAAGATAAACAATTTACAAAGTTTTTGGAAATCCTTAAGAAATTAACAATAGGTATTCCTTTTGTTGAAACTTTTGGAAAAAATGTCAAGTTATGTGAAATTTATGAAGGATGTAATAAATAAGAAAAGGAAGTTTACAGATCATGAGACCGTTGCACTCAATGAAGAGTGTAGTGCTATTATTCAGAAAAAGCTTCCTGAAAAATTAAAAGATCCTGGTAGTTTTACTATACCTTGTGCAATTGGAGAAAATTTTTACGGAAAAGCTTAATGTGATTTAGGAGCGAGTATCAATCTTATGCCCATATCGATCTTTAAAAGTTTAGATTTGGAAGAAATTTTCCCTAGTACTATAACTCTTCAGTTAGTTTATCTATCAATAACTTATCCAAAAGGAGTTATAAAGGATGTAATAGTAAAAGTGGATAAATTTATGGATAAATTTATTTTCCTTGTTTATTTTCCTTGTAGACTTTATTGTATTGGTTATGGAGGAAGATAAAGAGGTTCCTATTATTTTAGGGAGACAATTTTTTGAAACAGGAAGAGTTGTGACAGATGTGCAAAAAGGAGAATTAATAATGAGATTTAATGATCAAGAAGTAAAATTTAATATAGCAAAAGCTATGAAATATCCTGCAATATAAAAAGATAATGAATGTTTCAGGATGGAAGTAGCTGATTATCTGAGTAATGAATAATTTAAGAATGAGTGTGAAGATAAATTAAAGAAAGGAGAAATTTTTTAGAATGAAGATGAAATAAAAGGAGTAGATTTGGATTATATTTAGGGCAAATTTGAAACATTAGACATGTTGGAAAACGATAGTAAAACTCTTATTCCTTCAAGTATTAAACCACCTGAACTTGAATTAAAGATATTGCCTGCCAATTTAAAGTATGTATTTTTAGGAGATTCATCTATATTGCCTATTATTATATCTTTTGAGCAAACTAAAATTCAAGAACAAATGTTGATAGAAATGCTGAAAAAGTATAAAAAAGTTTTCTGATGGACTTTAGCAGATATTAAAGGAATTAGTCCTTCAATTTGTATGCACGAAATTTTATTAGATGAACAATTTGAACCTAACGCTGACCCTCAGAGAAGATTAAACCCAATATTGAAAGAAGTTGTCAAAAAAAGTTTTCAAAATGGTTAGATGCTGGAATTATATCCTATTTCAGATAGTGTTTGGGTAAGCACAATTCACTGTGTTCCGAAGAAAGGAGGAGTGACTGTTGAAGAAAACAAGAAAAAATGAATTAATACCAATAAGACAAGTTACTGGTTGGTGAATTTTTATTGACTATAGAAAATTAAAAATGGCCACCAAAAAAGATCACGATCCGTTACCCTTTCTAGACCAAATGTTGGATAGATTAGTTGGGAATAAATATTATTGCTTTTTAGATGAATATACCGATTATCATCAAATTCTAATTGCTTCAGAGGATTAAGAGAAAACAATATTTACAAGCCCATATGAAACATTTGCTTTTTGTAGAATGTCTTTTGGATTATTCAATGCACCTGCAACATCTTAAAGATGCATGATGTCAATTTTTAGTAATTTTATAAAACATGGAATGGAAGTGTTTATGGATGATTTTACTGTATTTGGGACTTTGTTTGAGTTATGCCTTAATAATTTAGAAAAAAACCTGGAAGTATGTGAACAAGTCAACCTAGTATTAAATGGGGAAAAATGTCAATTTATTGTTGCAAGAGGTATTGTGTTTGGGCATAAATTTTCTGAAAATGGCATAGAGGTAGATCCTATAAAAATTCAAGTTATAAAAAAATTCTCACCACCTACTAATGTTAAAGGGGTGAGATGTTTTCTAGGACATGCTGGTTTTTACAGACGCTACATAAAATGTTTTTCAAAAATAACTAAGCTGCTATGCCAACTTTTAGAAAAAGATAAGAAATTTGATTTTGATGAGGAATGCATAAAAGCATTTGAATTATTAAAGAAAAAATTAGTCACTGCTTCTATAATAGTACGACTTGACTGGGAAAAATCATTTGAAATAATGTGTGATGCTAGTGATTATGCTATTGGGGTTGTATTAGGACAAATGCACGATAAAGTTTTTAAAGTTATATATTATGCTAGTAAGACTCTAAATGATACTCAAATTAATTATACTACTACTGAAAGAGAGTTATTAGCTATTATTTATGCCTTTGATAAATTTAGACCATATTTAATTTGAACTAAATGTATAGTGCATACATATCATTCTGCTATTAAAAACTTAATACAAAAGAAGGATGTTAAACCAAGATTAATTAGATGGATACATCTATTTCAAGAGTTTAATTTTACTGTGATTAATAGAAAGGAAAATGATAATCAAGTAGTTGATCATTTGTCTAGGATAGAAATAGAAATATTAACTAATTATGCAAATGAAATTTTAGAAAATTTTCCTGATGAACAGCTATATAGTATTGATGAAATTAATGTATCGTGGTATGCTGATATACTGAATTATATTGTTAGTGATATTTTACCACCTGATATGAAAAATTCACAATTAAAGAAATTTCTATATGATTCAAAATATTATTTTTGGGATGACCCATATTTAGATAAATAATGTAAAGATCTAATTATTAGAAGATGTGTGCCTTATGAAGAAACTCAATCGATAATTGAAAGATGTCATGATTCTGAATTTAAAGGATATTATGGAACAAATAAAACTGCATATAAGATTTTGTAAGTTGGATTGTATTGGCCTACTAATTTTAAAGATGTTAACGAATATATCAAAATGTGCAATAGATGTCAACGAGTAGGAAATATTTCTATAAGAAATGAAATGCCTCTAAATTACACATTGGATATTGAAATTATTGATGTGTGGGGATTAGATTTTATGGGATCATTTATGCATCCATTTAGAAACTTATATATATTACTTGTTGTTGATTATATGTCCAATTGGATTGAAGCTATTACTATACTTAGATGTGATGCTCGGTGTTAATTAAACATATTCTTACAATAAGTGTAATGCCGAGAGTAATTATTACCGATATAGGATCTCATTTTAGAAATAAGAGAATAAAAAAATTAACTAATAAATAGGGTATTATCCATAGATTATCTACTGCTTATCATCCTCAGACTTGCTGGCTAGCAGAGATATCAAATCGTGAAATTAAATATATTTTAGGAAAAGCTGTAAATCCTTATAAATTAGATTGGACTGCTAGACTAGATACTATATTATGGGCATATAGAACTGCTTATAAGTCTCCTATAGGAACGTCCCCATACAAACTTATATTTAGAAAAACTTGCCACTTACCAGTAGAATTAGAGCATAAAGCATTTTGGGCTATTAAGGAATTTACTTTTAATCTAAAAGATGCTGGTGAGAAAAGATTATTGCAACTCAATGAACTTGAGGAAATAAGAAATGAAGCATATGATAATGCAAAAATCTATAAAGAAAAAAACAAAAATATGG